>NC_056733.1:658298406-658400906 GCF_019279795.1 Protopterus annectens | reverse complement strand
TTATACATCTCTTATAATCTATCCAGTCATTGTCAGTCAAACATTACATAGCTCATTCAAGTCTTGCCTTCTTTTAAACCACATTCCTCCTCTAAAAGCTGCTGTGTGGCTTGGTGGGTTGTTCTACTGTTTTGCAGGTGTGATGGTCTTGGGTTTGAAATTGGGCGCAGATGTACCTTTTATCCCCACTCAGGCATAATAGATAAAACTCTCCCAGCTAGGCGTCAACTCGTATGTTACCAGATGGGTAGCTAACTGGCTCACTGATAGAACCCACTCAGTCAAAATAGGGGAAGCCACCTCTAGTAGTAGTAGACCCGTAATGAGTGGTGTACCTCAAGGGGGTCTACTGTTTGGGATATACTTTTCTGAGGTGCAAGTCATGGCCAGTGGTTTGTGGCTGACCAAGTTTGCAGATGACTGCAAGCTGGGCACTGTCTTAAATTCCCCTAGTGATGCGAATATCCTCCAAGAGGACCTTACCCAAACTAATGACTGGTGCCAGGAGCATGGCCTCTAACTGAATGCCAAGAAATGCATCAATATCCCCTTTGGGGAAAATGGCACCCCCATTAATTATCACATTAATAACAATGTATTAATGCATGCAAACAGTCGTGAGGGACTTGGGCACCCAGGTTGATAACTTGACTTTTGACCACCACATTGCCTCCATTGTACGTAAGGCTTTCTACATGGCCCACCTCATAAGTAAGGGTATTTCATCCAGGAACAAGGAGGTCATAACATCCCTGTACTCCTCCCATTATCGAGTACAGTGCCCCCTTCGGCATGTACCTTACCAAGCACATGCAGCAGCTGGAGAGACCACAGAGGTTACTGACCAGGAAAATCCAGATTCTCAAACACTTGTCCTATATGGATAGGCTAAAAGCCCTGTCCCTCTACTCAGTCTTGTACACACTACTCAACGGTGACCTGTGTCTGGCATACAAGGCCATCTCAGACCCAGCCTTGATGGAATTGCTGCATATTCATAAGCCAAAATCCACTCGGGCAACCCGCACTCAAGGCCTAAACTTGGTCTATGACATTAATAGAACTTGTTGGCAGGGTAGATGTGTGTCCCAGGGACTCCCCCATCTGTGGAATAGACTCCCTCTCCATGTTAACCGGAGTACCTCTGTAGCGTTCTTTAAGAGGAAACTGGATCAGCGGATGGGAAACAGAAAATACACCTCTGGGATCCCACCTGTGTCCTTGCTGGACATGGGAAACAGGTGCTGACTTTGTGGGAACATGGGAGAAATTCTTGACTAGGCTTATAAGGGCCTCCGGGCCAATAGTCTCGTATCATCCTATGAACCTATGAATGTTGTTCTGCATGTATTGTTCCCACAATTCACATTTTTTTTCCTATGTAATTTGCTCCTACCCTTTTCTAAGAGTCCCATTTCCATGTGTTTATCTCTGTTGCTATATTCACTTCTTCTAGTACAGTTGGTTTAAACTTTAATTTCTATTTTTTAGTAATTTTTTTTTTTTTTTTGGCTGTCGACATAATTTAGATTCAGCAAGATGTTATACAATTGGATTCGCCTAGACATAGTATCATAGCTCAAATAATTATTTTCTAGATACACCAATTTGCTTATCCAGTATTTCTGGCAGTGTAGTCTGCAGGGAATCCTTAGTGTGCCAAACTTATTGCACCCCAAAAAAGTCTGTTCCAAATTACCTCTTTCTTCCTCGTAACATCACCAACATTTACAGTCTACCTGACTAATTTTGGAGTCTACTTGAGGTATAAAAATAGCTATGGAAACACTTCCAAGCAAAGATCCCAAATCTTCTAGACTTTCCAGTATTCCTTCCTAGCCTGGTCCGTCTTTTCTATCTCCCACTTTTTCCTGTATTTCTTCTTTTTTTTGATGACTTTCTGGACTTGTGCATTACACCACTAGCTTTCTTTATGTACTTTATTTCCATACCTGGCTCGGCCAAATATCTGTTCTATAGTCCTCACATGTGGTGTTTTGAGGCAGTGCCATTCGCCTTTAACTCCTCCTCTTCTTGGGTTACTAGAACCTTGAGTAATTCCTTGAACTGTTGTGCTTTCTCTCCAGTTAACTTTTTGGTCTCTGTTGACCTTAGAGCCTTCTCTGGCCATTGCTTGCAGATTATTGTGGCCACCAGCGGTTTATGCTGCAGGTTGACTGTTTCGCTGGGGATGACTTTACAATCATTTATTCTGCCCAAATGCCCTTTCCTTACTAGGAGGAAGTCTACCTAAGTTGCTTGTTGGCCACTGTTGTATGTGATCTTGTGACTCTCTCTCTTTCTGAACCATGTGTTGGCTTCTATCAAGCCATTTACCAGACAGAAGTCTAGAATGGCCTTCCTTCTTTATTCATGTTGCCCCACCCATGTGGACCCAGGTATTCATCATATTCTGTTCTCTCTTGATATGTGTATTCAAGTCCCCCATTATCAACACCAATTCATGTTGTCCTGCTTTATCTAGTAAGTCCTGCAATGGCTTTAATAATGCACTCTTTTCCTCACTATCACAACCCTGCTGTGGGGCATAGAGGAGTATTCATAATCTCAGCCTGTCACTAATTCTGGTGGTGTCCCTCACTGCCTTCTGAAGCCTCTTTCTAACCACAATTCCCACACCATTTCTAGCCTGCCCTTCTCCTGAGTAGTAGACTCTGGATCCCAAGTTGTGTCTTTGCTGCACTGCTGTTCCATTTTTGCCCTTGGATACATTGGATGTCCAGCCTCCTCTGTACCATGTCATCCACTTCCAAGCTGCATTCTGTCAGTGAAGCTACATTGAGTGTAGCAATTTTTAGTTCATGTTTGGCAGGTTGGTTTTACATCCAGCTTTTGTTTAATAGAACTGTTCCAGGTAATGAAGGGTGGGCAACTGGACACTGGCGTAGGTCAGAGTAGGCCATGTTCTTAACCCACTTATCACCAGCAAATACCCATGTCTGTCATCTAGAGCCATATTTTACACCATCGAATGGCTAGCCCTGCCATGGCATGTAGTCTGTGTTTGCCTATCTTGAGGATACTGTGCACCACAGTAGGTGCCCAAACCAGTTGGTCTATACAACTCTTCCCCTACAGGGTACCATGTAGAGTCTGTGCTGCTGCCCACAGCTCCATTCATTGGTGAGATTGAGATGGAAACACTCCACATGTTTTTCAGAGAAAAATCCCACAGAGACACAGGGAGAAAATGCAAACTTCAGGCATTGGGCAGAGGTCAGGATCAAACCTTATGCTATGTGCATGGGAGGTGAAAACCTTAACCATTATGCCAACTGGTCCCTACAATATCACATCACAAGTTTAGTCAATAACCAGAGGTCAGAATCAAACCCTGTACCTTGTATCTATGAGGATGCAACCTTAACTTTTATGTCATCCCTCCTCCTTTTGAGCCTGTCCATACTCTTTCATAAATGTAAGAATGTGTTCTTCTGGTGAAAATGAAAGTTGTGTTTAGCAAGAGGTGACACAAAAGCAACCTTTGCCTCTCATCACTTTTGTATTTGTCAAACTGTGAGGTCCAGAGAAGCCTGCTGCTGTTCTTCCAGCTGCATTTTAACAGTTCTCTCTGTATTTCTTACTGTTTGCATGTCACTGCACATCAAGTCTTCCTCCATGATAAACTGTAAAATCTGTGCCATAGATCTTGCAGAACACATGCTTTACTCCATGCTTAGTCACAGAAAGCCAGTCAAAGGCACTTGCCCAGTTTGCTTGAAAAAATGTGCCTCCCTCTCTTCTTTGGAGTGCCAGCTATCCCTGTCCCCATCATTATCCAGGCATTCTATATCATTTGCAGGTTTATAAAAAAAATAGGGTTGTTGAGACCAAACACCATGTAGAATTCTAAAGAAAAATAAAAAAAATAACTATCGCCCTATTGAAGGATATTAGTAAGAGCTGAACTAAACAACCATTGGTGGAATCAGCAGTATGCTCTAATTGTTCCTTTTCTGTTGAAACAGGACTACATTTTTTCCTTGGCAACACTGTGTCTATACAGCTGTAAGGCAGTGTTGTAAGTATGGCTGTACTGCAGTAAAAAATGGTAGAAACAGAAACAACCTTCTGTCCAAATGGTAGATCAGAGTGTGTATGTTCCTTTGAGCTATTCTAGTCCACGGGCAATTGCACATAAGTACTACCATTTTGTAGTGAGCAGCTGAGATGTAAGCATGCATGTGTGTAGTAATCAGGATGGAGGACAGTAACATTAACTTAAACAAAAGTAACCACCCCCTTTCAATCTATCTTGCTGTTTTAAAAATAGTGACTCTCCACTAAAACTTAACTTACATTAGACCCATTATAGAATGCAATGCCCCATTTGTTATGTACCTCTCAAGACATCGGCAACAACTGGAAAGGCCACAGAAATGCCTCACTAAAAGAATCGCAGGCCTAAAGCAGATGGCCTATGCTGACAGTCTAAAAAAAAAAAAAAAAAAAAAACTCCACCTATACTCTGTCGCATATCATCTACTCGGAGACTATCTCTGCTTAACATACAAGGCCATGTCAAACCCAGAGCTGTTGGACATGCTACACTTAAAGAAATCCCAATCCCTCAGAGACACATGCTCCAGGGAACTTAACCTTGTCATCACAATGAACAAAGCATGCTGGAGGGATAGGTTCCTGACCCAGAGACTCCCCATACTCTGGAATAGACTGCCCATACATGTCAAGCAGAGCGCTTTTTGGCTGTCTTCAAAAGGAACTTTGATGATTGGGAGATGGGAAAATCATTCACCCCGGGGATCACGTCATTCGCCCTGCTGACGGGGGTCCAGGGAAGTAAATACTATGGGAAGAAATAGCCAGGGAATTGTTATGGCTAGGCTTGTGTAGCTGTCACATCAAAAAGGATCCCTGCATGTAGGCAATTGCACGGCTGAAAATAGCAAAACCAGAGAAAATGATAAGCCAGCAAACTGTGTGCTGTAATTAATATACAAATATATTTATTATATTACATAAAAAGAACAGACCGGTTTCGGCTAGAAAAGTTTCATAGCCTTCATCAGTGTTAAAGACAAAAAAACATTTGTTCCTCTTATACAGTGCTACAAATGTAATGCATACTGTGATTGGTTACCTCATAAATATTAATTTAGTCCGGGTGGAAAAAGTCCACCCAATTTGATGATCCATTTATTCTTTCTAGTATCCAAGATAGAATGCTACCCCGCTTTGTTGGATCTAGTCCCATGACCTTATCAATAATCATAAGTTCATAGGTTAATACAAGGCTATCTGCCCTAGGGCATTTATGAGCCTAGCCAGAGTGTGTTTGGCTTTCGCCACCCTTTTAGATTAGTTGATTGTGCCTCTGTATAGTAGGTCACAGAAGATAGCCCTTTTAAGGTTAGTTTACTATGCTTCTGTCTAGTAGGGACACAGAAGAGATCCCAGGGGAAAACCTACGATCTCCCATCCACTCGTCAAGATTTCTCTTGAAGAGGGTCATTGAGGGGCTCTGCCTAACATGGATTGGGATTTTGTTCCAGAATAAAACTGAATGAAGCTGTAGGGTGATTTATAGTATGCTTTTGCAAAGCATTGCTGATTTTCTTATGTCTAATGTCACTTAGATGATCAGAGATTCGTACTCTGGTAAGTGGCCTTGAGGTCTGACCTACATAAAATGTAGAGCAACTACATGAGGCCAGATTGACAACTAAATCGCTACTGCAATTTGCAAAGAAACTGATGTCAAAGACAACACCGGAATTCTTACTTGTAAATTGTTTGGACTTCATAACTTTATTGCAGTGGCTACAATGTTCAAAAGGCATACACCCAGTCAATCTGTCCCCTAGAAGTGTTGTTTGAGTATTATCTGTAGAGACAGACTTGGTTTCCTGTTTGTAATGGCTCAAATATGAACCCAAATTCTTTCCTTTATGGCCCCAGTTCTGTACTTAAAAAACGAGGGATGTACACATATTCATCTGGAGCAGATTCCCCCTCAGGTACAGACCTGGATATGCAGCAGGTCCCTGATTCACCCACCCCCAAAAGGAATAACACAGCAGCCCCTTTAGGCCTTATAAAAGAGCAAGGCGGAAGCACAACAAAAATAAACAACATGGAGGGTCTATTGGAACTCCTTACCAGGAAATGAATGAGTAGAAATATTTAGCACATTAGTGTTATTACAATGTTGCTTTGACTGAAACACAAACATGTTTACTCAATAAAGGTCTCAGTTTTATCCCTGGTTTCTTTGTTTTGGAGGATGTGTTAGCACAGGAAGTTATGGCATTTTGTAGATTATTGAATCTTAGGTTGCATTTTCATGACAATGTCTCCAATTTGGACTCTGATAAAACATTTACAGATCATAAATCTAGATTTGTACCACCGATGCATCACAATGTCCATCTTTTTCAATCCTCTGTGCTCATAAATCTACACTTCAACTACAGGGGAACTAATAATAAGGCAAACAATCTCTCAAAGACTGATATGGAAAGCCTACGTGAGTTGATTGCTAAGAAGGAATTGGTGATTCCCTCTGCCGATAAGGGAGGAGCTGTGGTAAATATGAATTGGCAGCAATGTGATGCTAAAGCACAAAAACAGCTTACAGATGGCAGATACTACATCAATATGCCTCTGGACCCTACATTTATGTTTAAAAAACAGATAGATGATTTTTTTAGGGTCAGCGTTGCAGGAGGGTATCATTACTGATAAAACTAAACACCATCTTATAGTATCGGACCCCATTAGCCAATACATATACTTTCTTCCAAAAATTCATAAGGATCCCCTTAATCCACCTGGCAGACCCATTGTTTCTGGGAATGGTTCAGTCATGGAGCCCATCTACCAATTCCTTACAATGCACCTCCAGCCTCTGTTGAAATGGGTTAGAGCCAGGATTCAGTATACCACAGAGTTTTTGGACATTGTCTCTGGGATGCAACTTGAACAGGGTTGGCTTCTTTGCACATTAGATGTATGTGCACTTTACACGAACATTCCACATAGGCCTCGATGAGATAGAATTTTGGTTGTACAAATCCAATCTGTATGAACCCGGTTTTAACACCTTCCTGATATGTTTAACTGAACATGTGTTAACCAAAAATGTCTTTTTATATCAAAATCAATGCTATTAGCAGGTGCAGGGAACAGCCATGGGGGCATCTTTTGCACCCATTTATGCAGACCTCTTTATGGCATATATGGAGGAAAACATTATTTATGATGGGGGACACTATCTTTTTGGATGAAATGGACATATGGAGGAGGTACTTGGATGACTTCTGGATGGTATGGAGGTCAGATGTGGAATACCTAATGGAATTTGTGGGATGTTTGAACGACAGCAAATGGTCTTCAATTGATGGTGAATTACCACAGAGAACACATTACGTATCTAGATGTTTGGTTAGTAGGAATGAAGATCACACAATACGAACAGAAGTTTTCCGTAAATACCCACAGTATAATTCCTTACTCCATGCATCCAGCTTTCATCCTCCCCATATTATCAGAAATATCACCAAATCCCAGTTTATCAGGATGTGGCATATTTGCTCACAGAACTCTACTTTTGAAACCTTTTGGGAGGATCTTGTTAACAGGTTTCTCGAAAGGGGCTACAAAATGAGTTATGTCCTAGGAGCTAGTAACTGGGCTGCAACCCTTAATAGGGAGGATTTACTCAAATACAAGGACAAACATCAGGGACCCAGTTCTGTTATATGATTCACAACCACATATGGCAGGAACATTGAAATATTAATCAACAGTGTACAGAGACATTGGAATATATTATTGGCTGATAACACCCTATCACAACTTCTTGAGAGGAAATGTAATTTTTCATTCCATAAAGGAAAGAATTTGGGTTCATATTTGAGCCATTAAAAACGGGAAACCAACAACACTTCTAGGGGACAGATTGACTGGGTGTATGCTTTGTGGACATTGTAGCCACTGCAATAAAGTTATGAAGTCTAAACAATTTACAAGTAGGAATTCCGGTGTTGTCTTTGACATCAGTTTCTTTGCAAATTGCACTAGCGATTGGGTTGTCTATCTGGCCTCATGTAGTTGCTCTACATTTTATGTAAGTCAGACCTCAAGGCCTCTTAGAGTACGAATGTCTGAGCATTCAAGTGACATTAGACATAAAAAAATTAGCAATGCTTTGTATAAGCATACTATAAATCACCCCACAGCTTCATTCAGTTTTATGATTATTGATAGGGTCATGGGGAATAGATCAAACAAAGCAGGATGGCATTCTAACTTGTATACTAGAGAGAAAAAAATGGATCATCAAATTGGGCGGACTTTTTCCACCCGGATTAAATGAATATTTATGAGGTAACCAATCACAGTATGCATTAAATTTGTAGCACCGTATAAGAGGAACAAATGTTGTTTTTTGTCTTCAACACTGATGAAGGTTATGAAACTTTTCCAGCTGAAACCGGTCTGTTCTTTTTTGTTCTTTTTATGTAATATAATAAATATATTTGTATATTTTTACAGCACACAGTTTGCTGGCTTATCATTTTCTCTAGGCTTGTATAGGCCCTAGGGTCGATAGCCTAGTACCAACCTATGAACAAAATAACTGACGGATGTGTTTGTATATAATAAACTACTTCAACGAACACCCACCCTCATCGTCTTATTGAATATACACAAAATGAGCGATATGGTGTCCGAATGGGAGGCAAAGCAAAACTTCAAGACCATGAGGCAGGCAGTTACAGTTGGAGGAATGTACAAGAGTGGATCATCCCTGCTAAAATGATTCGCAAACAGGTCAGACAGACAAATACAAGTACTAAAACTCATTTAAATGATTTTTTACTCAACGAATATAAAACAAAGCATTAAAACCATTCAAAATGAAATGTTCATATCTATGATGTATTGATAAAAATACTCAAAATGCTTACAAAAGTGCTTGAAATAACTTCCGAATCTCATAAAAGGGAAAAACGATCAACTTTTTTTGCTATGTGCTTTTTTTCTTATTAGCTAGTTATTCCAGATATTTGAAGTGTGCAAAGTGTTTGCAAGTTTGTGCAGTATTACTGTACAGTTATTTTGCAAATATACTGCGGTGGTGGTACTGCGGTAGCATTGTCGCCTCATAGCAAGACGTTGTCCGGTTCGATTCTCAGCTAGAGCGTTATCTTTGTGGAGGCATACGTGAATGGGGCGTGCCTTCATTGAAGGTTGTGCATCAGGGCTGGTAACCCGGTACGTAAAAATCCACTACCAATCATTAGCGGACGGGAGTTCCGCTGTGGCGACTCCTAACCGGGAAAAGCCGAAAGACACAAACAAACAAACAGTCATTTCAAGGAGTTTATGGTACAGTTGAATATTTTTTCATGTACCTGGTATGTCTATATTTCTGTGTGTGTGTGTGTGCATTTAAACATAATTACAAGAGCATTTGTTGGCATGGCAGAAGGATTTCATAGACCTGGTCCATTTGTATTTGATAATAATGTTGCTTAAAACTGGAGAGTGTTTGAGCAAGAGTACACTATTTTCATGCAGGCTGCTTTTTCTGACTAAGACACATGTGCAAAGGCATTTATTCTGCTTTAATTTAGCTGGTTCAGAAGGCTTTGAAAGGGCGTGTTCATTTGTGTATGACCCAGCTGTGTATGCAGGGGAGGGGAAAGACTGCCATATTGTGGGTACCAGCTGAAATCCTGGAAGGCCCTCAGTGCTTAAAATGTAAATTTAGAGAAATGTGTAACTCTCAAATTAATATTACAATGGAAAGTCATATATTTTACACAAGATCAAAAGCCTGGTGAAACTTCTGGGTTCCATTCAGAATTTCACAGCTCAAAACTTCGAATTTCATATGATCGAAGATCATATGTTCGATGTTTCAAAACTTTGAAATCCTGAATGGAGATTGGCATACAGCACGGACCGGGAGATTTCCCTTGTCCTCGCTGTAGTGCGATCTCGGAATTGGTATATTTAAGTTGCAGGGGGGGGGGGGCACATACACATGTTTTAGTGTGTTGGGTGGTGTTTTGTGGGGGGAGTTCACAATTTCGAGTTTCCAAGATCTTGAGATTCTGAACTTGATATTTTGAAACTCGGGAGTTTGGGATTTTGAAATTTCATAGTGAACCCACTTTTGCTGCATATATAACTGACTGACTTGAGAAACAAGGCAAAAACGCGCACATTTTGTGTTTTTTAAGAGATGAGTTGATAAAAGGGAGGCTTGTGTGTGGTATTAAAGATGATGCATTGAGAAGGATTTTGCTTTGAGACAGTGATTTGCATTGAATAAGGCTTTAGAGATTTGTCAAATATATGAACTCACAGAAAAGCATACGACTATGCTTACAAATGCATGCTTTCAGTGCCAATGTTGATAGTATGCAGCACATGGTTAAAAGATAGAGGCCCAAGGGTGTGGCAGCTTCAGTGAAACCCAGAGCCTTTCTAGCAAGTTCCAGGACAGCTCCAGTAAAATCCAGAGAATGTTCAGTGAAGCAGAGGGGTGAGTCAGCAAAACCTGTGAAAAGCCTCATAGTCGACTGTCATAATTGTGAGGGAGATCACGAGCCTAAACGAGAGAAGTGCTTAGCTTTTGATCAACAGTGCCACACATGTAAAACGTGAAATCCTTTCAAAAGGTTCTGTAAATCAAAAGGGGCACATTCTTTTACTTAAAGAGAGCATTCAAAGAGGCAAGTTGATCAATTAGAAACCTGCAACCTTAGTTTTTATGTTGGTGTGTCAGTGCTTGGTGAAACGGTCAGTGCAGTAGATTTGTGGGCAGAAAATGAAGTATTTTTGTTGTGTTCTGTATAATGGGAGTCTAGGGCTCAAAATGCAATGTTTTGTCAGCAGAAATGTTTACTAAAGTAAGAGCTAGTGAAAAGCTTGATCTGGCAAAGTGTGAGAAGCTTGTTTCTTATGATGATGAAGAAATTCAAACCGAAGGCTCATTAGTGCTTTCATGCTATTTTGCTGGGAACAGCTATGACTTTCAATTTTATGTAGTCAGAAGGCACGTACAGTCTTTGTTAGGCCTTAGAGACAGTTTGACAATGGGACTGCTTTCATATAATGCAGAAGTCCACCATGTAAGCACATGTAACAATGACAATTTTGCACAAATATTTTTTTTCTGACCTATGCCGATCTTTTTGAAGACAAGTTAGGCAAACTCCCAGTTGTGTAATGCATGAAGTTAGACCACGAAGTAAGCCCAATTATCCGACCAGCACGGAAAGTTCCAATAGCTTTGCAAGGCAGAGTCAGAGCTGAGCTAGACAGAAGTAATTTGTCCAGTAGAAGAACCAACCGAATGGGTGTCCTTCATGGTGGTAGCTCAGAAGAAAAGCTCAGATGATATTTGTCCAGTGGAAGAACCAACTGAATGGGTGTCCTCCATGGTGGTAGCTCATAAGAAAAGCTCAGATGATATTAGAGTATGTATTGATCCAAGAGATGTGAACGAGGCACTAAAACAACCTCATCCAATGCCTAAAGTTGAAGTTGCTGCTTTTATGACAAATGCCACTGTTTTTTTTCTGTCTTGGATGCAAAAAGGCCATTTTGGCAAATTTTGCTTCACTGAAAATCTTCATTGCTGACCACTTTCAGTACACCATTTGGAAGGTAGACATTTTTGAGAATGCCCATTTGAGATAAATTTTGCTAGTAAAGTCTTTCAACTTGCGATGGAGCAAATTTTGTCTGGCCATCCATGTGCTATTATAGTAGATGGCATTCTTGTAGGAGGCAATGGTGAAGTCGACCATGTTTGAAACCTCAAAGTTCTGGAACGTGAAGTGAGTCTTAAGCTGAATCCTCAGAAATGCAAGTTCAGGCTACAAGAAGTTACTTATGTGGGTCATTTGTTTAGTAGTTCATGCTTATGACCAGATTCTTCCAAGCAAACTGCAATTCTTGAGATGCCAGATACAGACAGCGTTACTTCCTTACAGTGTTTTCTTGGCATGGTCAACTATTTGGGCATTCATCCTGGATTTGAGTGAGCTTTCAGCACCGCTAAGAGAGCTGACACACAAAGATGTAACTTGGTCCTGGTCAGAACAACACCAAAGAGCATTTGATGTCCTGAAACAGAGAATTGCCAGTCCACCCACTTTAAGGTATTATGATGTTCACAAACCTGTAACTCTTTCTTGTGATGCTTCAAAGTATGGTCTTGGTGAAGTCATTCTTCAAGATGGTAGACCAGTAGCTTATGTGTCCAGAAATCTAACCCAAACCGAGATGCAGTATGTTCAGATAGAGAAAGCGCTCTTGGCAATTGTGTTTACGTGTTCGAAGTTCCATGATTATATTTATGGCCGACCTATTCAAACTGAGACTGATTACCAACCTTTTAAAAGCCTATGCATACAGCTCCTTTGAGATTGCATTGCATGATGTTAAAATTGCCGAAGTACAATTTTGACTTGGTTTATACAAAAGGCAATCTTCTTTATCTTGCTGATACTTTATCCAGATCACCCAAAATACCCACTGAACAGCATGAAAATGAGAAACCTGATTTTAAAATCATGAAAGTGAGAAATTTTTCTCCCACACATCTTGATGAGCTTAGAACTCCCACAGCTTCAGATCCATTTCTTCAAAAGCTCAACCACTTCATCAGTCAAGGATGGCCATCAAAGCAATCTTGTTTACCACCAGGTGTGCATCAGTATTTTCCTTACAGAGACGAGATTTTGATGGAAGATGGTATCCTCATGAAAGGTCCAAAAGTGATTCTTCCAAAATCCTTGCAATAAGAGTATATTAACATCTTGCATCGTGGCCACCCAGGAACTGATTCTACTAAAAGAAGGGTGAGAGGACTAGTATTTTGGCCTTCTGTGTCATCTATTCCTGTTCCTGAAAGTATCCCTGAAAGTCCTCAAGAAGAACATTACCCAGTGATTGTCCCTGTTGCTAAACCCAGTTCTAGTTGTTATTTTACAAGGTCAAGTCGTATCTCAAGACTTGCTGTCAAATACACAGCAACCTGGACATGATTGTTATTTGTATAATTTGCATGCTCATATGATTGTTATTGTTTATTTGCATGACCAATTGTTTATTTGCATGACCAACTAGTTGAAGGGGAAGAATGTAGATCAGTGTGTATGTTCCTTTTAATAGCTATTCCAGTCCAGGGGGCGTGCAAGTACAGAGCACGTGCAAGCAAGAATGCCATTTTGTAGTGAGCAGTCAAGGTATAGTTAGTTCATTTAAGTTTAATGTTACCTTTTTCCATCCTGATTGTATATAATAAACTACTTAAACGAACACCCGCCTCATTGTCTTATTGAATATGCACAAGATGAGCAACACAAACCATAGAAATGGGGCAGTAGGCTAAAAACATATCCACATAATTTCAAATTTGATGCTTCTGCACTAACTCCTTCTGCTCATTTGATTCTTTTGCTGACTACAAAGGTCTGCATGATTATGTCCAGATGATAGGCCTACTGTAGCTTGGTGAAGGTTGTTACTCCTGTGTCCCGATGACACGTCCAATCGTCGGTGTTTTTCTCACTGATCAGTATTTGATAAGGAAGAAATTATTTGCTTTGCATAGATGATATTTGCATTTACTACTTTCTGAAAACCCCAGTTCCATTTTATCATCAGTGATCCAGGTGAACAAACACAGTTGAAGGACCTAGCAAATATACTTACAGAACACTCCTGCAAACTGAGACATGAAATGCACTTATGCAAACACTGCATACTCTAACAGTACGAATGAATTTGCACTTTACATGAAATATTTTTTGTAGTGCTAAAAAAGCTACATATCATGTAAAATGGCTGAGAAAGACATGCTTTAAGAATGTAAGACTACAAAAAAACTCTATGTAATTGAGTAGCATTACTAAACATTCTCCAAAACTCTATATAAATAAACAAATCAACATTATTGTTGGTGAACCTATCATTAAATTTGTCAATAAAACATTAACCTAGGTTTTGAAGACATGGTCTAAGGCACAAGGAAACTTTTCACCTGCACATCAGTATGATACCAAAAAAAATGTTGGTCTTTATACCATCTAAAATGTTACTTTTTATACAGCTACAATTATCAAAAAAGTGACAGCAGGTCATTCACAGTCAAGAGAACCTTTCACCTGTCGTTACTATTTTCACTTGCCTGTCACTATTACAATAATCTGTTAGTCTAGTATAAAGGTTTTCATATCTAAAATTCAGTGAAACCCAAAGCAACTTTTCACCTATACATCACTATGAAAGAAAAATTGTTAGTTTGTATGCTATCAAAAATGAAGTTCTAGATGACTTAAAGTCAGTTGTCCAGTCCAGCACTGTCTACCAAACCACCTGCAATATTTTATTGTACATCTTCTATAGTACAAATCCACAACCATAAAAAGGCACAGGAGTGATGACCTCAATGTTCCAGTAAAGTTGAGCATTATGAAGTGTAATAAAAACAAAAAAGGCAATTTTATTGCTACAGATGAAATAACACCTTTAATGTAGTATCAGTAATATCAGCATGAAGATCAGTAAATGTGTCGCCATGAGATATAACAAAAAGGGAAATAATGTATGATTGCAGCTGAAAAAATATAACTACGGTGACCAAACTACATTTGGTGCAGTACTACTGACTACAGCATTGAAGTATTAACTGGAGGCATGAAGCACAGCAGTAAGCACATCATTCAGGATGAGAAGACAAAGTAATTTTATACTGAAACAGAATTGCATTGTGAACTTTTAAAGACGACTGCACACTTAGTAACCACTTAATTCCAGCCTTCCCAGTGTAAAAACAAAAACTCAGAAAAGAGAGCCAGTGAACTTTGGTTTTTTGGGTAAATTTCTGTATCTGGCTAGTAAGTGCACTGTCTATATGTCAGGAAAAAAGAAACATGGAGGACCTAAAAGAAAATCGGCTACAAAAGGTAAGGAAAAACACTGGACTGGGAAGAATACTGCAGCTGTTAAGCAAAAAAACAGTACGAGCGCCATACATGATTTCTAGTAACCTAGAGGGAAGTATAAGAAAACTGCACAAACATCTGATTAAAATAAACGAAGCACTAAGTATAAGAAAACTGCACAAACATCTGATTAAAATAAACGAAGCACTAAGTATATCTACTCAAATAAAAGACTGGAAAAATGGAAGGAGCTTTAAACAGATATTCAGATGAGATGATGAAACTGCAAAAATCAGAGGCTGAAGTGAAGAAAAGTCTGGCTGAATTTGAGATTGCTCAAAAAGAGACGTTTAAAAAAAAATAGAATTAGAGAACAGAATGTGTAGGGAAAACCTGTGATTTTCTGTTTTACCAAAGAAGCTGGAAGGAACAGATTGTATTTATTTTATGAAAGCAAAAGTAAGCAACTGAAATGGCATTCCAGAGCAGGAGTTGAGAAGGCAAGCTATACCTTTAATAGTAAAGATGTAATCCTACCATCAGAAAGAGTTGATTCTGACAAAATTGTGGTAGAAGGACAAAGTAGTAATAAAAGTGGGAAACAGAAGAGTGTTTGTAAAGAGCGATTACTCATTGTACACCAGGCAGAAGAGGAGTAAATTGATTCCACTATTCAGGGAATGTCGAGAAGCAGGTGTGAGATTCAAACTGCAGTACTCGGCTATCTTCAAAATATTCTTCTTGTGGGGAACTCTAAAGCATATACCCTACTTCATGTCATTATATTCAGGGGATGGGAAGAGGAAGGAGAAAGTTTAACTGCAAGTAAAACAAAATTCTTTCTTAATAGTACTATTTTATAGAGCGTGGTTTTCTTTGCATACTATAAAGTAAAGTTTTCTTAGTTATTTTTAAATGTAATGAGGGTACTATTGTAAACAGAAGTTCCTTTTTATTTATTTTTCTTTCTCCTTGTTCAGTTTTAAGAAATGTAGACACTGTAATGTGAAAAATAAATAAAAAGAAGAAAAGTCTGGTTGAAAGACCATGACAGAAGAAAAATTAATGTGCTCTTTCTCATTCTTGTGGAGGGGGTGACTGGTTTGGGCATTTGGCTTGATCTAGTAATGAGTTTTAAGAGAAGACAAGTAAGTGAAAAAGTGTAATGAATATTATAAGGCTTTTCCTAGCAAATAAATGTATGGTTAGTAGCAGTTCTGTATGTGGTCCCTGTGTCTCCATGGAGACTATCTGATAAAGAGAAATTGTCTACAATCTGATAAAAATTGGCTAGGAGATTATGTTCTCTGAAGGCATTCAGGTGTTTTCCCAGCTGGGAGAGCTATAAAGATAAGACAAAACCGGGCAACTCTTAATAGAAGCACAGACTGCACCATGGGTCTTGGCATGGATAACCTTCCTTTTAGGTTAACTCAAGTTTGTGAGTGTGGCTGTCAGTTTGGGGCATTTGTTCCTATTAGAAGAGTAAAACTTCAATATTTGAAGATGTACATAGCTTTGTGTGTTAGTATTAAGTTAATATGTTTTGGGGGTATTTTTGAGTGTTTTTGGTTAGGCTTTCAGTAAAACAAAGTTTTTGTAAGATGCAACATAGTCTCAGATGGATATGACAAGAAATACATGTATTCACCTTGCCAAACTGGAACTAGATGTTTAACAAAAAAGCTGTTCTACATAAAAGGTGGGAATAATAACTTTTTTCATACAGTGGTGCTTTCTGTAAAGTCTTTACATGTCAATGATCTAATAGCTAAATTCAAAAAAGAAAGAGTAGTGAATTTTATATTAAAAATATGGAGTGCAAGTAGCTATGCTACAGGAGACGCACTTGGAAAATAACTGAACATGTGAATTTGATAAAGAAGGGCTTTCAAGATGGTTATTCAGTGAAATACCTGGAACAAATAAAAAGAGTACTTGTATTAATTGCAAGATGAGCTCCAGTAGTGATAGAAGAGGATAAAATAGATAATGTTAGATTTGTATTACTAAGGGGCTACTGGCAAGGGAGGAAGATTACTCTGTCATGTATTTATATTCCACCTAAAACTGCTATAATGGAGCACAAGAAAATTCTTGGAGAAATAATAAGCTTTCAGCAAGGACTATTATTTATAGTTGGGGACTGGAATTTGATTTTCAGCAGTGAAGATGTGTCTGGGGGGGGGGCAGAAGGGAAAGTATAACAAAGGAGGGTAGACTTTTGAAGACATTTATGAAAATATTTGGCACGGAAAATGTGAATTCAGTACTAGAAGTTCAGAGTGAATTTATATGTTATTCCCAAAGATACAAAAACTTGGCTAGGCTAGACAGAATTTACATTTCACAGGACTATTTGCATTAAATTTAAGGTCTTGATAAGTACCCAATAACTATTTGACATAATGGGCCAATAATAACTAAAATAAAAAAAACAGGGTAATGAAGTAAAAATGAGATACTGGCGCTTTCTTACCTATCTGTTTAAAAGAGAGGAATTTAAGGGATGGGTAGTGGAAATTTATTCAGGATCTGTTATTAAAGATATAATTTTATTCTGAAAATATAGCTAGGGATTGGGATAAAAGTAAAAGTGGAGTTTAAAAATAGGGTGGAGATAAAAGGGAGATATGGTTAAGAAATAAGAATTATTTACAGAGACTGACATGTTAAAGTATTGCAAATTAGGAGGAATCTCGCAGAACAAGAGGAGGAGGAACTGCAGAATGCTAAATGGAAAATAAGGGATTACCTCAATAATATGCATGAGTTTAGAAATATTGCTGTTATGCAACTGTTTGTTTTTTGATGATAATTCTAGAGCACAAAAACTTTTAGCACAATAATTTGGGCAGCAAAGAAGAAAGGGCCGTCACTAAGCTTAGGGAGCCTATAACAAGGAAGATGACAAGGGATCCTGTAGAAGTATTAGAAGTATTTCTGAAATTCTATGAAAGTCTGTGTAAAGCAGAGAAATATGGAAATCAAGAAAAGGTACATATGAAAATGCTTATGGAAGAATTAAATTTGCCAAGGTTAGAGGTAGAGGAGGCTCAATTACTAACAGCATAGGAGGAGATGAGATAAAAAATGGTGATGTATAACTAATCTACAGAAAAGTCCCCAGGAATAGATGGTATTCCTGTGGAAGTTTGGAAGCTAGGAGGGGAAAAAATTAGAAAGAGTTGAAGGTTTTGTTTAACAGTATTTTAAGTGGAGGAGAAATACCAACATCCTGGAAGAAAGTGGTGGTTGTTGTAATACCTAAAGAGGGTAAAGATGCATCAGATCCAGCTTCATACAGGCCCATTTCAGTACTAAACCATGATTATAAAGTGTGTGCCTATAATGGCTAAAAGAATGGTAAAACTGATGTTAAAACTGATAGAGAAATTAAAAAAAGAATCCTTATCTAATACTATGATGGGAATGGACCCCATTCCTAAGTCAAAGTATGATTAAAGTTCATGAAATTGGTATTGTTTCAGTCTTTTTGATGTCAGTCACAAGTGCTTTTCGTAGCCCTTGCAATGTGCCCTGTAATGACTCCTGCAATTCATACAGAGTTATATATATATTGGTGATGGTGGTTGTTGTGTCTTTCGGCTTATCCCAGTTAGGGGTCGCCTCAGCGGAACTCCGGTCCACTATTGTTTGGTAGTGGATTTTTACGTGCAGAGTTACCAGCCCTGATGCACAACCTTCAACGAAGGCACGCCCATTCACGCATGCTTCCACACAGAAGACGCTCTAGCTGAGAATCGAATGGGACAACGTCTTGCTGTGAGTTGGTAACATATCTAAATACAATTGTAGATTCCTTTTTGTAAGACCTGTTGCTCCTACTACTATTGGAACTGCCTGGGTATCTTTCCTCCACATTGCCCTCATTTGTGCTTGCAAATCCTGATATTTTATGACTTTGTGTGTCTCTGTACGCAAGACAGTATAGTCGCTGGGTGTGGCGACTTTCATTGTTCAATGCTACTTTTGTCTTCTTTTCATGGGCTGCTATATCCGGTTTTCTAGCATCTGTCTTTTGAAGTATTGGTAATGGGTGATCCCATGTAATGTAGACTTCATCATTTTCTATGATGCTTTGTGGCTCATGTTTCCAGTGTTTTTCAGTCACTTCAATACCATAATGTTTGCACAATCCCCAGTGCAACAGTCCTGCCACTTTATTTTGCCTTTCAGCATATAGTCCTTCTGCCATTAGTATGTCACAACCATCCACAAGGTGTGCAACTAATTCTGTTCTACAAAACCTACATTTATCTGTTTCTTCCACATGTTCAATGGACTTTGTAAACCAATGTGTACATAGCCCACTGTCTTGTGCCACCAATATTAACCTTTCATCTTCTGGTTTGAGTTTACCTCTCCTCATCAGTTCCTGTGTTCGCTCCTGATCAACATGAGGTTTTTCCAGAAGTTTTCTATACTTGCACTATGTTCATGCATTTTCCACATTTCTTACCTTCTCATCTGGTCCTTCACCTTATATTCTTTCTTTTGTTTTTGGCACATTCAGTTGTTGCCTGATTTTTATCTACTTCTGATTTGATTTCCATTCCTGCTTGACACCGATATGCTTCTGCTAGACTAAGCAGGGAAGTTACCTTAGATTTATTCTCCTCATGTTTCAAACTTTCACTATGTTTGGATCTTGTGAGGTCAGCAGATGTTTGCAGTCCCACGACTGCAAATCTGTACATGTAATGAATTTCAAGGAGGCTCATATCTCCTACAGAACAGGGAATATATAATCTTGGTATGCACTGATTTTTATAAATCATTTGGTGAATATGAAGCTTCCTTCTTGTTTTCCTGTCTTATCTATCCAACACATTTTGGGGCCAGTCAATCACTCCAAAACTGTAAGTTAGGACAGAAAGAGCAAATCTGGTTTATAGGTTGAATTTTGTTCCTAGATGTCAACACTGTTTTCAGGATTAATTTAAGTCTTCTAAAGTATTCCTTACTAATTTTTTTTTCACATTTGTTCATGTTTTTATTGTTGATCCTTCATCAGGTCCCAAAGATTTATACACTCCCTCTTTCTCAAGTTCATTTATATCACATTCTTGTCCCAAACTTATGTTTTGTTGGTGTTGCAGTTTTCCTGCTTTTAAAGGTTGCTTTTGCACATTTATCAAGACTGAATGACATTCTTGTCATGTGAAACAGTTTTGACAACTTGCAGTTGTGCTTTTAGTTCCTCATCTGATGAATTATACAGTCTTAAATCCTCAACAAAGAGAAGAGAAGTATTTACGCTTCTTTGTTTTCCAGGAGCCAGATTATAGCCATGGCCTACTTAAGCTGTTAAGTAGACAGCTTAATGGGTTAAGGGCAAGACAGAATAGCAGTGACAGAGTGTCACCCTGGAATACCCCCACTGAAACTTTATCACTGGAATAATAATTTGTCCTTTATCATGGCTTAATTGCAAAGTGGTCTGCCACTGTTTCATGGTCACTGTTATGTAGTCGATCAGTATAGGGTGTATCTGATACATTTTTAAGCACTAATTTTTCCAGGAATGTGTGATACTATTAAATGCTTTTTTATAGTCAATCCATGCCATACTTAAATTCTTCCCCTTTTTACAGTTTTCCACTCTGACTTTAACATCAAATGATCCTTTGTTCCGTATGACTTTATTTTATTGCCCTTTTGTGCTATTGCCATAATTTGAGTTTTCTTCTAAATGACTTTAAACTCTGTCGTCATCAGTTTCATTGTGTAGTTTATATGTCGTCTGACGGCAAGTTATTGGTCTATAATTTTTAGGGTAGCTTGCAGGCTCACTCTTGAGTGGGAGCATTGTTTGTTTTT
Organism: Protopterus annectens; assembly: GCF_019279795.1. Taxonomy (NCBI): domain Eukaryota; kingdom Metazoa; phylum Chordata; order Ceratodontiformes; family Protopteridae; genus Protopterus; species Protopterus annectens. The sequence continues at coordinate 658,380,108 of NC_056733.1, read as the reverse complement.
CCTGTTAGCCAGGTTGGTGTCTGTTTTGGGTGAACATATAAATAGTTCTTACCTGTGGCTAAATCTTCATGCAAAGATGTTAATACTTTTAACCAGAAGTTAGGTACTGCATTTGGGCCTGGAGTTTTCCAGCTGGAGGCTTTTCTTAACTTTGTTTCAATCTCCCTGGCTGTTACTTCATTCCATTTCATATCCCGTAACTTTAAACTTCTTATTCTTTCCTTTACTTTTTTTATCCATTTAGTATCTTTATGTTCCACAGGATCTTTAAGTACTTCTCCAAAATGCATCTATTTCTTCTATTTTTGTGGTCTTTCGATTCCTTTTACCTTGTTTCCCAGTTCTCTGTAAAGCTTTTTGGGTCATCAGCAAATTGCTTATTTTGTACTTTTCCTTATATTTATCTCCATATGTTCTAAGTTTTTCCACCTGTGCTGTGATTTTTAGTTTAGCGATAGTTCATGATAGCTCCTGATCTGTTGTAACACTGCACATTACTTTTATCACTTCTATCTTGTATTTTTGTTGACCTTTTCCCTCTTCTGTACTCTTCTAACAGCGATACTTGTTGTCTTAATTGCTTTATAGTTTTCTATATTCGATGCTTCATGATGGTATTCGATTTCTCCCCTTCCTTTCCCTCACTACCCTGTGTTCTTGTGGTAAAACAATCGGTTATTAATTTAGCTGCACGGTAATCTATCCTGTTTACTTCTGTTATAGCGCATGGATTTCTATGGACAGTCCTAATTACTGTGTTCATTTGTTTTATCAAAGTTCTGTGTCTTTTGGGGATTTATTGATTATGCAGTTCTTTCATTGATCTTAATATATCTATGTCTATCAAATTATCAGTTGTTCTGTTAACTTATTTTCTTCTAAACTGAGGACACATTTTTTTGTTTTCCATTTCTTGCGGGAATTCTATAGAAAGTTTTATAACATTTTCCTATGGCACATTCTCTTCAGTTTCATCCTGTGCCATATATCGCTCTGTCATATGAGAATTCACTGACCTATCACTCCTCAACATTGACTGCGTCAGAGTTTCTACAGTTTTCTTGTTCTTCCCTTGTTGTCCAACTTCAAGTGAACATTTATACTGGTTTCCTGTGGAAGGCTCCAAAATATCTTCATATGGCACTTCAGTTGCTTCCTGTTCCACTGGTTTTCCTTTAATTTGGATGTCCATTTCTCTATCTTGTTGTGGTGCTTTCTGAATTAAATGTTCTACACTGAGTCCTTTACTTCATAGGTATTCCATAACCTCACTTTCTATTTCTTTAACTTCTCCATTACTTTTCTACTTTTCCTCTTTGTCTTCTTATTTTTGTATTTTGAAATTTTCCATGTCTGGATTCCTTTGCCTGTATTTCTCTTCAAATATCTTTGGTGCTGCTCTATTTGTATTGCTTAGTTTTGCTTTCTTCTTTGCATAGATATTACACCATATTAAATCTCTTTTTCTTTCCTATATCCATATTTCTTCTTTTCTTCTTCAGATGCCTCCTGATCTTCCTGTTTCTCCTTACTTTGGGGACTTGTTCCATCATGTTGTGATCTAACCTGTTAGACCTTCTACACCAAATCCTTCACTTCATAGTCACTCCATAACTTCAACTTCTTTTTTTTTTTTTAATTTATACTTTACTAATCTTTTTTGCATTCCCTCTTTGTGATATTTTTTTATTGTGTAATTTTCCATATCTGGATGCCTTTGCCTGTATTTTCTTTTAATATCTTTGGGGCAGCAATATCCATCGTTATGGTAACATGATAAAATGAAATATTTAGAAGTATGGATTAAAAGTGATTCCAGTGTGGCAGCTAAGGATATGTGGTAACAGACTAAATAAAAGGTAGTACATAAAACTGAGAAATTGGAAGTTCTGTTATGTGGATTTAGATAGTAAAATACAAGCAGTTGAAATGTTTTTAGTTCCTTTAATCATGTTCACAGGTCAGGCATATTTTTATCAACCAGAGGAGAGGCTGTGGATAGCAATTAATAAAGAACTGTAGGATTTTATCTGGGAGGCAAAGACTGTAAGAGTCAAGTGGGATAAGTTTATTTTTCCAATAGAACAGGATGGATTTGGATTACATGATTTGAAGGGGTATTTCAGAGCAACGCAGTTAAGGTTCCTATACATAGCACAATCAGAAAACTATAATTCAAATTGGAAAGAGATGATGATGAAACAGAGGAAGCTCAAGAAACAAGGAAAGACTGGGATTTTAGATGCAGAGAATAACAATAATCATACAGAATATTATATTCATAAAATAGCAGAAAGTTTACTAAGAATTAAGCCAACATGGGAACAGACAAAGGAGATTTTGTCAGTAGGGATGACTGCACTTAGGGATACAGACAGTAGGCAAGAGAGGGCTGGAATTTATTGTAGAAATCTGGCAAAAGAACCATGGTATTGGGAGCAAATAAATAGACAGGGAAAGGCAACAGAATGGGAAGACACCAAGAACTTATTTGGACTGCAGGTTAGAGATTGCCTTCTCCATCAAGGATTGATATCCAAGTGTAGCAAAGAGAAATAGGGGGTCCTAAATAAAAGACCAGCACTGGTACAGTTTTCAGTAGAATCTAGAACAGAAGCTGCCATTAAAAAAGGAATAATTAGGATATATAAAATATTGCATGGTAACATAAGAATCAATCAGAGGAGGTTAGAAAGGATTGGGAAGAGATGCTGGGTAAGCAATTTCCAAGGAAACCACTTGGGGGGGTATGTATATCTCCCAAATATGCAACAAAATCTAGAAGATTTAGGATTTTTGCTTGGAAATATTTACATGGATATTTTTATACCCCAAGTAGACTCCTAGAGAATTTTTCCTCAGGTAGACCGCAAATGTTGGAGGTGTGAATGGGGAAGAAAGAGTTAATTGGAAACATATTTTTTTGGGTGTGTAATGAGTTGGCAGACTTTAAAGTTTACGTGTAGACTACTCTGTTAGAGATTCTGGGTGAGAAAATTGATGTAACTAGGAAAATGAGCTATGATACTGAATCATAATTGCCTAGACATAGTAAGGCCTTGTTGAATCTAATTAAATGGAAATCAAAGTATAAACCAAATGTACTGGAAGTAGTGAATATAGTAGCAGAGATAAAACAACTGAGACTGGGATCTTTAGAAGAGGGTAGGTGCAAATTGCATAGGAAAAATGGAAATTGTGGGAACAATACATAGATTTGAGGAATGAGTTTTAAATGAAGGCAGGACTTGAATAAGCTATGTAATGTTTGACTGACAATGATTGGGTAGATTATAAGTGATGTTTTGTGTTTGCAACTAGAATTATGTCAGTATAGTTTGTGATGTAAAATGCCTGCATCTGAGATTGTGTCAATATGGTTTGTTTTCATTTGTATAAATGTATGCTTGCCAATGTTATAAGTGATAATTTAATAAAGACGTTTCTTGTTTAAAAAAAAAAATCTGGACAAAGCCAAAAATAATGGTAGGACAAAGGCCGAAAATCACAAAACAGGTTTTGCGTCAGCTAATTTAGCTTGAATTTGCTGAAGGATGTTAAGTCTGAAACTCAAATATCTGTTGTTTAATCTTTAATGATTTGCTTGAAGACCACAGATTTTATGCAGAACACCAAAATGGTAAGACAAAAATCTGGAAATTCTGTGAAAAGTGGAACATTTGTGAGGTATGCTCTAATTCATTTAAAATTTTAATAGAACAGGTTTTGCATCAGTCTACAATTTCTGAATAAGTATGAAACTCTAACCTGCATTACTAAAAGACCGTATTATTTAGTTAAAACATTACTGGAATGAATTTTACATAATTTCTACGTTTTGTGAAAAATAATAAATATAAAACTATTGTCTGGCACGACTGAAAGATTGCAGTACTCATTAATATACCAGAGGGGAAAAACATTTTTTTTATAGGGGACAGGGCAAAAATATGAGGGGGAAAAATGACTTTTCTATCTGTCTAGTAGCACTCTTTTTCTTTCTAGCAGAACTCCCCTCTTTCTGACCTGTCCTAACCGAGCCATTTAAACCTAAAGAAAAATCAGACAGTTACCTCTGGGCAAGATCCTAATACAAAGTAACAAAGCATCTCCCATTCTTATCTCCACTAAAGTAGATAATTCAACAAGAAGGGAACTCCAGTCCAAATAGCAGGACAAAAGTTATTAAAAAAAATAGCTAGAAAAGAATCCAGAGCACCCACTCAGCTGCCCAGCAGCAGTACCACTATACTGTTTATCCCAAGCATCAACACTTGCCCCCTGAAAGAGAAGGAAGAGTGAGAAACCACAGAGTTTCTTTTTTTTTGGGGGGGGGGTACTCTTCTGGCAGTCTTCATCCTTCATTATTGATCCTGTTCCTCGGCTTACACTACTCCTTTGTAGTCCAAAAACCTTTACTATCAAAGTAAAAATGTACTTTAACACCCTGTAATACCCCTTTTCTGTGCATCACAGTGACAAAAAAAAAACAAAAAATCTGTGTAGTGGCATTACTCTTTACCCCTGTATTGTCCATGGAAGTCATAAGTCATTTGGCAATTGGTCCAGTTTTGCACCTCTTGACAGGCTTCCTTTGAAAGTTTTTTTTTGTTTTGTTTTTCCCCGATTAGTACAGTGGTACAGCAGATAATGTTGTCACCTCACAGCAAGACGTTCCCTGGTTCAGTTCTCGGTGTGCCTTCTGAGCAGAGTCAGTATGTCCTCCCTGTGTTTATGTGAGTTTTGTCTGGGTACTCCAGTTTCCTCCCACATTCCAAAAACATGAGGTAGGTGGATTGGATACTCTAAATTGGCTGTAGGTGTGAATGTGCATGAAAGTGTATGGTGTGAGAGAACTGCCATGGCAGGGCTAGCCACTCAGCTGTGTAAACCTTGCCTCTAGTTGATTGTCACTGTTTGTGACATCCAGACCTCATGTGCAAAAATGGGAGAGGGTGTGAATGGATGGCTGGATGGCTATATTTGTGGTGTAGGAGCCAATCAGAAAATGCATAGTGGAGCTGTAACTGTTCAGTTTGGAATAGAGAATAGTGCCTGACACAGAGCTAAAATGTGAAGGGCTCCACACAGTGAGGAGCACTCTGTTCCTATGGTCAACTGGCACAGGATGTTTAAAACCAAGGAGCGAACTTGAGATTTACAGAAGTGGTAGTGATCTATCTTTTAACGTTGTTGATGTGGTAGACATCAGAATTTGGCAACCTTATTTATTTTTCTTTGTGTTTCCATGAATTCCCGGCATACATTGAGTTATTGTGGAGTAAATTCCTACAAGGAAGAAAAAAGTTCAGAATGCATCTGTTCTTTAGTTTTGAGAGAGTTTATTTCATTTCCCAATGTGCAACTTCTTTCTTATAGCTTCCATATGCATCTGTGATAGGGGCACTTTTTGATCTATCCACTATTTGCCAGTTAGCCAGTCACCTTTAGGAAGCTGGTTATTTTGTGTCTGCAAGGTCAGTCCTGCTGATGAGAAGTTTTTAAAAAAAAGCATCTTCTTTTTTAACATAAATATTTTTTATTGAAGTATATACTTCTCTTAAACCATTAACATCTCTGCATTTTGATTAATGTTGGTTTACAATGCAAATTCCACAGTCTTCACACATTTTGCATTACTCATCAAATCAAAATATCAACACTCCAGTAATACCTTAGCCAGCTAAAACAACTAGTTAGAATTATTTGGGTTTACATTAAGACTACAGTGCCCCCCCCCCCATAAGTTGATGGGTCCTACTAACATTCCTCAACTTTAAAACCATGCAGTTGGCTTCTCTATCAAAAGCTTACAGCTTTTCCCAGCCTTTCATCTAGGGTAAGCTAGTTCATATCATTCACAACTGCTGACCATACCTCTCAACCTCTAAGTGCAAGAAATCTGGCAAAGCCTGACAAAAAGGGGGGATAAAGACCCAAAAATACGGACATATTTTAAATATTGTTCTTATAAACTTAAAAAGTTTCTAGAGTCACAGGGTTTTTGTTAACCTACAGTTTCTGAAGGATTTGAAGTCTGAAAATCAAACATATGTCATTATTTAGTGACTTCAATCCTCCGATCATCCCAGTAATTTGCCAGAAAAACACACATTTTCTGAGGAATACACTAAAAATATGAGGCAAATATTTGGACATTCTGTGAAAATTTGGACAGTTGAGAGGTGTGCTGCTGACACTGGCAGGAATTGCATAACCAAAAACTGTTTGTAATTCTTTCAATTTGACCGTCTGTTTCATCTTGATCATTAACTGACTGAAGTTACTCCCATGTATTCCATTTCCTCAGTAAATCTCTCCGTCTTCCCTGAGACATTGACAGCAGCTCCATTTGTTTATTTTCTTCATCAGCTCTAAGATCTGCTACCCTAGGAACCTCCACACTCTTCCATTTCCTAATTATAGCCTTCTGAGCTACTAGAATTAGAAAAAATAACTGGAACCTTCTAACCCTTAGCAGACCTCCCAAGAGAAATGTATGTCAGGTGAACAAATTATTCTCCCAAGTTTGGTTCATTATAATCTTATTCAGATCTTTTTAGAGATATCAATGTTTTGTCACTTCCACAAGATGTGGTGCTAGCCACCCAAGACATTATCATTACATCTCCAGCACTATCTTGGCAGCCCAGGAAATATCCTATGGAGTCTAGCTAGAGTATAAAAATTGGTGAAGGCACTTCCAGGTGAAAATAATTAACCATCTAGACTTAGTATTGGACCTTTAATGGACACTTCAGTAGACTTGGCTACCCAGATAAACCACTTGGCATCTGGATTATCCTCTCAGTCCTCCATTCTTCTTTGGGTCTCGTGATATTCCTGTACTAGTTCCATAGAGGGCAGCCTGTCTACCACCCTCAAGTTAAAGATCACTTAAGCTTCTTCCCATGACAATAAAGTGACATTACTAAATAGCTGCTCCCAAAAGGTTGTTTCTTTCTGCTTTTTCAGCTAAATAAAGCTATCTGTCCATGCGGCCCTCTATGTACTCTAGCAGGTACATCTTTAATTGGGAGCAATTCCATCCTTTACAAGAACAATTGCTTTGTCTGTATAAACTTCTGCCATGTTTGATTCAAGAAAAGAATCCTTCGTTTTGGTTTTGTTCAGAAACTGATAGCTTTTGGAGCATCATGATATACTTGGATTACAAAGGACTAACTGCAATTTTGTAAGTAAGTTGATTCCTTCCCTTTGCAAGAATTAAAACAAGATGTCCCAGTAACTACCTTTACTGAAAGTGCTGATGTTCTTCGTGTTTCACTGTTGCAGTCATTACATTTGGGTTATCTGCTAGCAGTAGCCCTTAGTCGGCCTGATTAACAAAGTCTTGGGTCCTGCGTCGATTGCTGTCCCTTCTTCCATGACGTCAGGTCGTCAGGGGTATAAAACATGCAGGCGACGCCATTACCTCAGTCTTTCTTGCCGTGCGGTGCCCGAAGCAGAAGCAGTTCACAAGTGCAGGTCGGCCGACTCCTGAAATTTTCGTTTTCGAGTTTCAGAACCGAAGTCTTCAACTAAAGCTAAGTACCCCATTGGGGAAACTTTTTCTTGCTCCTTATCATTGTCAGCAAAGGTTAATAATTGCATTACTTGTGGAAAGCAAATACCTCATAAAGATTTTCATTCGTACTGTATTCCTTGCCTAGGTCCTGAACACAACATACCTTGCTGTCGGTTTTGTGCTTTATTTAATCAGCGCACTATCCGTCATCGGTATATTTTCGCTTCTAAATATTTCGGTTCTCTATTTAATTATCCAGAAATGTCATCAGTTAGCCATCTGACTACCGGGATTCTGAAAAAACGCAAAGATAAAGATCGAGACAGGCCGCTGAGGTCCAAAGCTGCCGAAGACGCTTCTCTTAAGCGAGTCGCCAGTCCGCCGGTACTCAGTGAGTCGCTTTTGCAGCCCCTGATACCCGCTACTTCTGACTCGCAGGTCTCTACTGAGACCCATTTGGAGTCCAGTTTGCCACGAGATGCTTCAACTGTGGAACCTGCGGATGTCTGTACCTTGGATGGGTCCGGAGCCACTGTGCAGGCACCGGCTTCTGAGGGTGTATTCAGGCCTACAGACTTGCATATTAAACCCACGCCTCCTTCTTCATTTAGGCCAAAATCTCGAACCATGCCTAAGAAACTGACGCCCAGGCTGCATGCTCAGGCCTCTGTGCCTAAAAAACAAATGATAGGAATGGTGAAGATCTTGTAACTCTAATCAAAGGAAGCCAACCTTCCCCCTTCTAAGAGAGCTAGGACTGAAGTTGTTTATGAATCTTCTGAACAGGATTCTGATTTTTCTGATGATCTGGATTTGCCCTTATCTACTTATGAGGATTCTGATGCAGAGGACTCTATTCCCTCTGCTTCCCCTCCAGAGTATTTTTCTTTTGGTGAGACCATGCGTACTCCTAAGGGAGCATTTCCACTAGGAAAGCCAGGATTTTTCTGATTCAAAAAAGAGGCTTAGGGATTTCTTACTCCTGCCTCAGCATAGGCCTTTAGCTATACCTCCTGTACTAGACATTGTTGATAATGCCTTTTCAGAATCTAGTTTGGCCCCTGATTCTTTGCTTCCTGCTCCCAGAAAACCTGACAGATATTACAGGGTTCCTGATTCTCACAAGTCCCTTTTTAAAAATCCTATTGCAGATCCAGAGACTATTTCACAGGGACCCAAGGGCATTAAGGCTTCTGCTGCTAAAAATCCTAAAACCTCTGATAGAGACTCCAGGGTGCTGGATAGATAGCCTAGTATCAACCTATGAACCTATCTGCCCTAGGGCATTTATAAGCCTAGCCAGAGTGTGTTTGGCTTTCACCACCCTTTTAGATTAGTTGACTGTGCCTCTGTATAGTAGATCCCAGAAGATGGCCCTTTTAAGGTTAGTTTACTGTGCCTCTGTCTAGTAGGGACACAGAAGAGATCCCAGGGGTAAACCTACGATCTCCCATCCACTTGTCAAGATTTCTCTTGAAGCGGGTCATTGAGGGGCTCTGCCTAACATGGATTAGGATTTTTGTTTCAGAGTGAGGGGAGCCTCTGGGATATGAATCTGTCCCTCCAGCATGTCCTATTTATTTCAGTGCTGAGGTTTAAGTCCCTGGAGCATGTAGCTCTAAGTGATTTGGATTTCCTGAGGTGGAGTATGTCCATTAATTCCGGGTTGGACATGGCTTTATACGTCAGGCACAGATCACCTCTGAGTAGGCGGTACGCAACTGAGTAGAGCTGGAGTTTCTTTAGCCTAACTGCGTAGGGCATCTGTTTGAGTCCCTTGATCCTCTTGGTGAGGTACTTTTGGGGTCTTTCCAGTTGCTGCAGGTGTCGGGTAAGGTACATCCCAAATGGGGCATTGTATTCAATCATGGGCCTGATGAGAGATTGAGTAGAGGGGCACAATGACCTCTCTTGATCTAGATGTGAACCCTTTTGTGATAAGGTGGGCTATATAGAAGGTCTTTCTAACCACTTTGGCAACGTGATTGTCAAAGGAGCGATTGCTATCTACTTGGGTCCCCAAATCCCTAATTACTTCTTCCGTACTTAATGGATTACCACCTATGTGGTAATTTGTGGGCACTTTGTTTATCCCAAAGGGGATGACTATGCACTTTTTTGGCATTAAGCTTTAGGCCATGGCTCTGGCACCAGTTATCTGTCTCTGTGAGATCCTTTTGGAGAATGCTTGTGTCAGTCGGCAAGTCGAATATGGCACCCAGTTTGCAGTCATCTGCAAACCTGGTTAGCCATAGTCCTCCCATGTTAGCCTGTACCTCAGAGAAATATATACCAAACAAGAGAGGTCCCAGGACTGAGCCTTGTGGGAAGCCACTTGTAACTGGTTTAGAGTCTGACATTATACCTGCAATTCTGACCATGTGGGTTCTATCCCTGAGCCAGTTTGCAACCCATCTTGTGACATAGGGGTTGATATTTAAGCTGATGAGCTTATTTATGATGCCCGAGTGGGGTATTGTGTCAAAGGCTTTTGCGAGGTCCAGGTAGGCTGTGTGGACTACCTTCCCTTCATCTATGGCCTTGGTGACTGTTTCAAAGAAGTCGACCAGGTTCAAGAGGCAAGATCTGCCCTTAACAAAGCCGAATTGGGTAGGTTCCCAATGTCTTTGTTTATGAGTTCCATGATGATACGCTCCATAGCTTTGTAGACCAGGCTAGTCAGGCTTATAGGGCGATAGTTTCTGGGGTCCGTTGTGGCACCACCTTTGTGGAGTGGGACCACTGTTTCTGTACGCCATTCCTTGGGTACATATCCTGTAGTAAGGCTGAGATTGAACAGTGACTTTATGTGAGGGTTCAGTTCTTCTTGGAGCTCGTGTAAGACGCAGCCCGGGACACCGTCCGGTCCCATTGATGCTGTGTTTTTTGCTTTGGAGAGGACAGCTCTCACCTGTGCATCTGTGATGTCAGGGAGGCTACACTCTGTTGGGATAGACATTTGCTCTTTTAGGGGGGAAAGGGGGAGAAGTTTGCACTGAACCTGTCTGCCAGGATGTTGGCAATGTCTGCGGGTTCAGTGTATTTTTGTCATTTTGCACTAACTTAGAGCATATCCGGGAGTTGCCATCCAGGTTCCTGACATAACTAAAGAAGGCTTTGTGATTATCTTTAGCATCTTGTGCAATTTTTCTTTTGAAGCTGGCCTTATGATTTTATGAGGGATCGTAGTTTCTTGCTAGTACTGATCAGAGATGCCTTCCCTTTTTGGGATTTTTCTGTATCGTGTAGTAGCTTCCTCCTTCTGTTCATAGGTTCATAGGTTCATACTAGGCTATCTGCTCTAGGGCATTTACAAGCCTAGCCAGAGTGTGTTTGGCTTTTGCCACCCATTTTAAATTAATTTTGCTATGCCCTTTTTCGAGGTTAGTATACTGTGCCTCTGTCTAACAGTGATACAGAAGTGATACCTGGGGTCAACCTACTGTCTCCCATCCACTCATCAAGATTCCTCTTGAAGAGAGTCAATGAGGGACTCTGCCTAACCTGGACTGGGATTTTATGAAGGGAGCCTCTGGGTTATGAATCTGTCCCTCTGTTGGTTATGAATTTGTCCCTATGACTCTGTTGTATAGCTTATTTATGGCTGGTGTCCACGAGACAGGTCTCCTGCCTTTGGAGGAGTGAGTCTTGGTTTTATTTGGGATAGCACGATCCATGCTTTCCTGTAGGTGTCCATAGAATGCGTTTGTAAAGGATTCTGCAGTTTGGGCCTTTTTTCCACTGGCCCGGGGGCTTTGAAGGATTCCACCTCAGTTCTGAGAAGTGTGAAGTTTGCTTTTGAGAAGTTCTTCACCGTGGTTTCCTTGGCTGGGGGTGGGGACAGGATATGGATGTCCAGTGAGATTAATTTATGGTCAGATATTACCAATGAGGGGTATACATCTGGTATGGAACATAGAGTCCCCATGTTGGTGATGATCAGGTCCAATATGTTTTCCCCTCTTGTAGGAGTGGTGACCAGTTGTTCCATAGCATTTGAGTTTATAAATTCTAGGAACCATTGGGCGAGGGTGTTGAGGCTTGAGTAGTGCTCCCAGTCTATGTTTGGGTAGTTGAAGTCCCCCAGTATAATGGTGTTTGGAGAAACCTTCATATTCTCCAGTGATCTCAGGAAAGCCGAGTGGAGTTCCTGAGTTTGGGAGGGTGGTCTGTAGCAGGCTACAAATTGAAAGGCAGTTTTGCCCACTGTTAGTTGCACACGGATGGTCTCCGATGCTTCGTGCAGTGCCACTAACCTGGAGGTGTGGGTATCTTTGACTATGGATACTCCCTCTCCTTTTGTGGTTTGGTCCGAGTTTTGGGGCCGAAAAGCATGGTATGAGGTATAACCTGCTGGGGTGCTCTCGGGAGCCTTGAACCAGGTTTCTGTTACTGCACAGATATTGATATTCTCCATACTGAGGAGAGTCTCGAGTGTGTGCATCTTGAGGTTTAGACTTCTGGCGTTGAGTAGCATTACCTTTAGTTTCTTTTTCCTTGTGTTGTCTATGGAGGTGGGTTTGTCTTTTGAGCCTTGCCTAAAAAAGGCACTATGGGGGTGGCAAGAGCCTTAGCCAGTATTTGAAACCCAGGGGTGACAGTTGCAAGCTGTCCCTAGCGAAGCAACGTGGCTTGTCGAGCATATCATCCCAGGCTGACAGACACTGGATCCCCTTTGAATGACACCAATACTTTAGCCAATTGTTAAAATTGATCATTTTGTCTTTATACTGTGGCATAATTCTTCGTGAGGGTAAGATGCTACTCAAGGTCAGGGTCATACCGGCCTGGGCTACATGATCAGAGAGCTCCTCTGTCTTTTTTCATGTAGTCCAGGGAGGTACGTCTCAGGTCATTCACACCAGCATGGACAATGACGGAGTCATATTTGTACTTGCTTTGGAGTGACCTGAGTGCTTGTGTTATGTGGCGGATCCTGGCACCCAACAGGCAGCTTACAGTGATCTTCTCCTTGTTCAGCCTGGTGAGTGGGACGTCAGTGAGTCTGACAATAGAGTCACCTATTACAAGTGTATTAGGTGTGTTGTTTAGCCTTAAGGGCTGTGACTGTGTGGCACATTGACTTTGTGAACTCTGTGATATGTGGGTATTGTTGTGGGGTAGCAGTTGCTTGGATGTCTGCTTTGGAGGTCTCTGCTGCTTGGGAAGATTTTTATTTAGAGCCTCTGAGTATGTTTTTGTGTGTTTATGTGTTTGGTTTGCTGTTGCGATAGGTCTATGTGAGAATGGATTTGTGGTGTGCGTGGTTACCTTCTCCTCCTCCTGACTGACTGCGCCAGTACTGGGTTGAGAGAGCTCAGCCTCCAGTTTGGCTGTATAGTTGCATCTCTCACATATATTTGAGCTTGTTGGGAGGAGGAGAGGGTGGTCTGTGTACATAAGGCAGTTGTAACATTGCCTCAAGATTCCCAGATTCACCAGCTGGACTGGAGAGTAAACCCAAAACTGACTTTTGGACATGCCAGAATAGTATAAGGAACTACTTTTTGACTGATCAAAAAGGACCAATAGGGAGCCAAGTACTTAAAGGGAGTATAAGAGGGTGTAGTGCTTTAGTTTATTAGTGCTTACTTATAAGATTACTTATACGAGCAACTGCAGGGCTTTAGAATGAAAATAGAGTGCTTACTTTGAGATTTAGAATAGTTCTAAGGGAAAAAGTGAAGAGCAGACTTTGTGGAGCCATGAATAGTTTAAACCCGTTTAAGCGGCGCTGCCCGATGCTGTGCTATTCGCAAAATCGCACAAATGCAGGTTTTAAAGCAGAGAAACTGAAAGAGAAAGGAATTGACCAAAAACGGCCAATAAGCTACTAGTTTCAGGGCTGAGACCACTCCTCCAGGGACAGATAGGCTGCTCAAAGCTCCCCACTCTCACTGGTGAACAGAGAAGCTTCCTCCTGTCCGCGTAAGGATATGGGCAACACAGGAAACTATACCACAGTCTGGAATTCAGCAAAACCTGAAATCTGGACTAATCTAGTTCAGCAAAGGTGGGAAAAGAGAATTTTTTTTTGTTTTTTTCAGGAAACAGCAGAAAAACACACAGAAAACACTGTAAATGCTATAAACAGGCTAGCGTACTTTAGTGTGTAGCCTACAACAGTTATACAATACAAAAACGACTTAAATTGATATAAAACAAGTGCAAAAACTGTAAAAAGCAGAAGGCAAATGCAATTTAAACTTTTTAAAGCACAGATCAGTTAGAAATTCGCTTTTTAGGCGGGAAAGGTAGTCGAAGCAAAAAAACTGAGAAAAAAATACTTGAATCTGGAAGTGTCTCTCTTGGGTCTCTCTGTTGCCTGTATCACTCTGCAGGACACCACAAGTAGCTGTACGGAGTTGTATACTGGCACAAAACCGCGCAAATGCGGTTTTTAAAGCAGGGAAACTGAAAGAGATAAGAATTTACCCAAAATGGCCAATAAGCTACTAGTTTCAGGGCTGAGACCACTCCTCCAGGGACAGATAGGCTGCTCAAAGCTCCCCACTCTCACTGGTGAACAGAGAAGCTTCCTCCTATCTAAGTAAGGATATGGGCAACACGGGAAACTATACCACAGTCCGGAATTCAGCAAAACCTGAAATCTGGACTAATCTAGGGGTAAGAAAGTTTACACTTCTGCAACCTTGGCCATTATGGCTTTACACTGCCAGTTTCATATGTTTAAAGTATCAACAACATGTTATTGGATTGCTTAAACAGAAGATAATGTTAATTCCTGACTGTGCTGAAAATAAAGAATTACAGGATTTAATGCATTCAGCTGAACAGGTTGGAAAACATACTTTGCAATGTGGATTTGATTCATTAGAGGCCTCTTGCAGGGATGCTGTTACTGGGTCTGTGCTCAGAAGGCATGCTTGGCTTAAGGAGCAAGGTTTGCCTCATCATGTTAAAGCTAAATTGTTGGATGCTCCCTTAAATCAGGAACGCCTGTTTGGCAACAAGGCTGAGGAAGTTCTTAAAAAGATGGAAGATAAAGCTAAATCTATGCAAACTGTTAAAGATTTCTTACAAGTTCAGCCTCCTAGATTTAGTCGGCACTGGCCCTCTAAAAATTGGTCCTTTCCAGCCCCTTCCAGGTCTTCTCAAGCCAAACCCAGACACAGCAGAAACCCCAGGTTTCAGTCCCAAGGGACACACAAGACTAGGCGGTGGGGGGTTTCCTCACCCAAACCTGGGAGTAGTAAGACCCCCCCATGGAAAACTGTCTCAATGACTTGCTTTTAAAACTTCCAAGCACTTCCCAACTGAATGCTCCTTTAGGCGGAAAGATTGGTCTGCAGGCCAAAAACTGGGGACTCATTACCTAGGACAAATGGTTTTTAAATATGGTGTCCCAAGGATACAGATTTCATTTCCACACGTTACCAACACAAAGTGGGTGGCTACATCTACCCCCATATCAGTGGGCAGAGGCCCAAAATCAAGTACACTCTCTCTTAAACATGGGGGCTATTCAGTTGGTACCAGAAGAGGAAAAGGGACAAGGTTTCTATTTGAGCCTTTTTCTGGTACCCAGAAAAGGCAATACATGGCGTCCAATCCTGGACCTTTCTATTCTAAACACCTTTCTGGTGATTCCAAAATTCAAAATGCTGACTCTTCACCAGTTGCTTCCTATGCTAGGCAAGGATGCATGATTGGCAACACCAGAAGCATACCTGCACATCCCTATCAGGGAGTCTTGCAGAAGATACCTACACTTCAAAGCAGGCTACATGCACCATCAGTTCTCTGCACTGCCCTTTGGCTTATCTACTGCGCCCAGGGTATTCACAAAGTGCCTAGCTCTAATCATTGCATTTTGCAGGCAAAGAAATATTCAAATATACCCATACCTGGATGATTGTCTAATTCAGGCAGAAAGCAAGGACATTCTTTTGAATCATCTGGCCTTTGTTCAAAGGGTACTGACTTGTCTGGGGTTCACCATAAATGAAAAGAAGTCCCACCTGGTACCCTGTCAACAAATTATATTCCTGGGAGCAAGCTTGAATACAACTTCCCAGATGGCTTTCCTCACGCCAGAGAAACGGATTCATTTGACAACTTACTTCAAACAAGTGGCCACAAAAACCCAGCTGTCTGCAAGGCAAATACTGCAAGCCTTGGGGTTCATGGCCTCCTGCATTCTTCTAATTCCATATGCAAGGCTGCATATGAGGAAACTACAGTGGTATCTCCAAAGCCTATGGTGTCAACATTCACAGGATCTAGAAGCAATGATTCTCATCTTGCCTTGCCTACGCCTAGAGTTCCTTTGGTGGGCAGAGGTCTGCCACCAAAACAGGGGACTTCCATTCACATTACCCTCTGCTGCCCAAATCTTAACAACAGACGCATCAGACTATGCATGGGGGCTCACCTGGCAGGGAAGTGCATTCAGGGCAAATGGAACCCAAGTCAAATGCACCTGCACATAAATCAAAAGGAAATGTTAGCTGTACAGAATGCTCCGACAGCCTTCAAGGACCACATTCTTCCAGGACAACAAATGGTAAAGACGGACAACACCACTGTCATGTGGTACATAAACAAGCAGGGGGGTACACTTTCTTACCCCCTCTGCAGACTAGCCATGGCATTGTGGAACATAGCCTTGAGCTACCAAGTGAATCTACAAACTCAATTCCTGTCAGGAAAACTAAATACACTGGCAGACGCAGTAAGCAGAAACCTCATGGACCCACACGAGTGGAAACTGGAACCAAGGATTTTCAACATGTTGACAAGCAAATGGGGGAGTCCAGATATAGATCTGTTTGCTTCCCCCCAGAACCATCAACTGGACAAATTTTGCACAAGGATTCCCCATAAGCTAGCTTGGAAAGTGGATGCTCTATCCTTCAGCTGGAAAAACCCATCAGTTTATGCCTTTCCTCCTCTGCTCTCCAAGATACTACTAAAGATCAAACAGAACAAGCCAAGGACAATTTTAATTGCACCAGACTGGCCTCGCCAACAGCGTTATCCACTCTTGAGCAGTGTGTCACGCTTGGCCCCATGGCACTTGCCTCAGACTCCTTCCCTGTTGTCTCAGCAGGAGAACCAGATTCTGCACCATCAGCTGCAAACCCTGAACCTAGCAGCCTGGCTAATTACCTAATCTCTCCTTTAACATCCCTCTGTATATCAGTGAAGGATATCATTTTAGAGGCAAGGAGGGCTAGTACTAGAAAATGTTATGCTGCAAAATGGAAAAGATTCTGTGCCTGGAACCAGTCTCAAGGAATGAACGCAGCAGTGCCCAATTTACCTCAGATTCTACAATACTTGTCTGCGATGCTTCATAAGAGCTTGTCTTTTTCCTCCATCAAAATCCATGCCTCAGCCATTTCAGCTCATTATAGCACAGAGCCTCCCCTCTTCTCTCACCCACTACTCAAGCAGTTCCTCAGAGGGGCCAAAACACCCAGGAGAGCTCCATCTCCGGCCTGGGATCTTAACTTTGTCTTGGAGAAACTCACTCTTCCTCCTTTCGAGCCAGCTGCTACTGCAGATTTAAAATGTCTTTCCTGGAAAACAGCTTTTCTTTTAGCAATCACTTCTGCAAGAAGGGTATCTGAATTACAGGCCCTTATGGCAGTGGATCCTTTCATCATCTTTCATGTGGACAGCGTGTCCCTCAGAACCAATCCCTCCTTCATCCCCAAGGTGGTATCCAGTGTGGTTCTTAATAAGTCCATTCATTTGCCTACCTTCTTTCCTAACCCACAGAACAAAGGAGAATGAATACTGCGCTCTTTAGATGTACACAGACAGCTTAGATTCTACTTGGACAGAACTAAACCTCAAAGGAAATCTGAACAACTGCTGGTGGCATTTGCTGCAGGGGCAGAGGGGAAAGCTATTTCAAAACAAACCATTTCAAAATGGATAGGCCACTGCATTCATTTCTGCTATAAGCACCATGGATATCTGTCCCACAGGGCACCAGACCCCATTCAACCAGGGCTGCATCTACCTCTACAGCCTTTCTCAGGGGCGTCCCTACTAGGGATATCCTAGAAGTTGCTACCTGGAGTTATGTACATACTTTCACCAAGCATTACCATTTGCCAATTTTCTCTAAATCCAGAGCTGGTTTTGCCACTGCAGTCTTGCAGGACCTTATAGCTGGTCCTAATTCTATTTAAATTCCTCCTCCCAACCTTCACTTTGGGAGTCTAACCAAATGTAATGACTGCAGCAGTGAAACACGAAGAACATAGTACAGTTGTGTACACTTACATAAATGTAGATGTTCGAGTGTATTCACTGTTGCAGTCCCGGTTACCCTCCCTGCAGCCCCCTTTCTTCTTTTGGCTATACCTCTACTCTCACTTACTATGCTCTAAAAGCTTTTTAGTGTATTTGCTTTTTTGTTGGAGGTATGTCCTTGTATTTATAGATTTGATTGCTTCCCATTAGGGGGGCACCTGACATCTGGGGCAAGAAAAACTGATGTAATGGCATCAGCTGCATGTTTTATACCCCTGATAACCTGACATCATGGAGAAAGAGACAGCAACTGATGCAGGACCAAGACTTTATTAATCAGGCCGACTGAGGGCTACTGCGAGCAGATAACCCAAATGTAATGACTGCAACAGTGAATACACTCGAACATCTACATTTATGGTAAAGGTGACCACGGTGGTGCAGCGGTTAGCATTGCCACCTCACAGCAAGAGGTTCTCCGGTTCGATTCTTGGCTGGGGTGCCTTCTGTGCGGAGTCTGTATGTCCTCCTTATGGTCGCGTGGGTTTCCTCCGGGTGCTCTGGTTTCCTCCCACATCCCAAAGACATGCAGTAGGTGCATTGGACACTCCAAACTGGCCCTAGGTGCGAGTGTGTGCGTGTGTAGACCTTTTGTGGAAGGTTGGGCGCCGGGCTGGCAACTCAACACCATAAAACTCAACTGCCAATCATGAGCGGACAGATGATCCACTGTGGCGACCCCTAACCGGGAAAAGCCGAATGAAGAAGAAGTACACAACTGTACTTTTTGCCTACTGCAAAGTGTTGAACATTAAGCTTCTTCAGTGAGCGGAGTCCTGTTCTTGCAAGCTTTTCTTTGCAAGCAAGCTGACATACCATTGGCTTCATATGGAAAGAAAATGGTATCATACTGATCATTTGAAGATATATTAATAGTTAAAAGAAGAGTAGTGCAGTATTACTTTTATCTCAAATACAATTATGTCATATGGTAACAGAAAAATAAGAGATGAGTACATTTGGGATGCACAGTACTTGGTCTTTGTGATCAGTTTGTTTTAATTTGTCATTTATACTCCCCAAATTTTAATTGCCTTTGAACCATCAGTTAGGTTTTTGGGACTGCCAACCAGGCAGCCATCTAAGTTTTTTGCTTAATATTCTTAACCACCATTGACTCCATTCCCAGCTTCTCCTGCGGATTTCAATCATGGTTTCAGCCAAAGCTTTATTATTATTTTTTTGCTTTGTGTGGCATTTGACATAAAGGATTAAGGAGCTGTTAATAAGCTGTTTCCTGTCGCCCAGGGTTTGATTCCTTCAGCCTACATTACCTAACTGTGTCACTGTGAGCAAGTAATTTAACCAGACAGCACTCCATGGACCTTTTTCACACTCAACCTAGGAGTTCAGTGCTCTTCCCTGGTTAACATTTAGAAATAAATAAATCCCTTTCCACCACAACAGATTTGCCAGGAGTTGAACTAGACATAAATTATAACACATAATACTTTCTGGAGAAGGCAGAAATTGTTGAAGGCTGGTTATACTGATTTTATAGAAACGTTCAGAGCATACTCTGCTTCATAATTTGAAATCTTTCTTTTTCAAAAATGGCAGTAAGTGTCATGAGCTACACAAAGTGATAGCAGAACTTAACTGTTGTAAGTCAAGTATATACTGCTTCAGTTTGCATAAAGTTTGCAAAAGTTATAACCACATTAGATACTGAAATGCCATTCTTTCTAAATGTTGGGGTGAGAGATCCTCATTCCCCAGTACCTATGACTGCACATATCACTTCTTTTCTGGACTGAATGTTTTATTTGCAAAAGTATAGTGAACTGGAGAAACAAAATCTTTCCCCACCTTCACCTTCCTGGGTTTGAATAGTTGTCCCAGTATATGAGAGCTAACCAGAGAATGAGATGAGTGATGATCCAGCAGATTTCCCTTTGGGGAGTTCACTTCACATCCTCCACTGTTTTTGGATCTCCGATGAAGATCAGGGAGCACTGTAGTTGGCATGGAAAACCAATGAGTTTGCAGGGTTAATAAGCTAGCACTCTTCTTGAAGTGTGAATTGGCTTACTCTTATAACCTAGTATGCACCATCTGTCAGTAGAGAAAAGGGAGAAGCCACTCTTAGAACTGTCTGTGAGTGGTGAAATCTCATGCCTGCCCATGATAACAGGTACCCTTCCCACTTCTGATTCCCACCTAAAAGAAACAAAGGAGCCATACAGTTGTCACATAATGGGAATAATGGAGGGAGTTGGTAGGTGATTCCTGCTGGATAGCTAGCAGGGTGGTGCAGGATGGGAGAGAAAAAAAAAATGTAGTGATTCAAAGGTCATTCTCATTTGTGTTTAGCCTGGTTGTGGATTAGTAACAGATACAAAATGTGCAGCTTATTTGTTGTGAGGTCATGGCTGGGGTTCTGTCCGCCACAGAGTCTGTTTTCTTCATTTCTGCACTTAACCATACATGTGATATCTAGGGAAAGAAAGCTTATTAGCCTGTGCTCAGCTATAAGTAAACTGGTTTCCTAGTCACCCAGTGAAATCAGGGCCACTTAACTTTTCTTTGAATTGGTCATGTTTTACATTTGTTCTGTTAAACAAAGTGCCACCTGACTATAAAATAGTCCCTGTATCTAATATCTTTTATTTGGCAGCTAGTAATGTGACCAATGCAGAATACAATAGTGGATTTAGGACTTGAAATTCTTACTGCGTAATGTATTTTTGTGTTTTACATATGTTAAAAAAAGACAAGGAAATGAGTTGTCTTTTTTGGAAGTATTTAAATCAGCATGGTGTGGAAGTGGTACTATAGGTAATTTGATGAGTACATCTTTGGCATAATTAATTTTTCTAAAAAAATGTTTTTTTTTTCCTTCTCAGTTTATTCATGATGCACATTGCCCGCATATTTCAAGCTCAGCATTTTCCGCTCACAAAGGCTTTGCTAAAATGGAGATTTTCCAACCAAATATTAGTGACTTCAGTGTATCAAAAACACACTGGGACAAGGAAATACAAAGCTGTGATCTTTGATATGGGTGGAGTTCTTATCCCATCACCATACAAGATTGCTAGAGGTATGTTCCTTTTAGAAAAAAAAAATCTTTGCATGTTATTTTTTTTTTTTTACCACAGAGTTTGTTTTTTAATATCATTTTGTAGGGTAGGGCAATACAAATATGTAACACTGAGCATTGTGTTGTGTTTAAGGTGCTCTGTTGTAAAACTAGAGGTCTGACTATGAATAGCTCTGAGATGAGCAGTGTGTGTGACCCAGAACTGATGGCTAATGTTGTAGGGTTTTTCCTAAGAGTACAAAGGGACTGTCCAGCAAGTGCTTAAAACAGTCAGTTTGGAGCTGTTAGTGTATGTGTGAGGAGGGGCCATTAGCCTGTGCTAATAGTATTTTATACGCAGTGCTGCAGGAGCTAGGATATGTGGATTGGACATTGACCGTAAACTGGCAGGGAAAGAGATTTAGCTTGGTGTGCATCTGTATTTCCATAAAACTACAGTTATGGGAGCTTAAAAAAGATTGTGGGAGAAATAATCATTTTCCTGCAGGACATTTTATTTCTAGGTGGTAAGGAGAATTTAGTTAACAAAAGTGAAGTTAAAATTTGTTAGGGGGCTCTAGAAGAGCTATAACTAGAAAAGGTAGAAAAAGTAATTGAAGATATTTGATATGGATGATGATGTTTCAGGAGCAGCAGTTCAGAGGGAATTTACATATTATTCTTCAAGATGCAGTAACTGGGCTAGGTTAGACAGAACTGCATATCACAGAAAAATGTGCTTTTGGTTGTGTTAAGACCCAACCAATAATGATATCTGATTATGCACCTACGAGAGTTGAGATAAAGTTGCAAGAAACTGAAATAAAGAAAGACACTGGTGTTTCCTCACATATTCATTAAAAACGAGAGACTTTAAGGAATGTAGTAAATAAAATTCAAGAGTTATTCGGACCGAGAACTGGCTAGGACTTGAGATAAAATGAAGATGGGCAATGGAATGACTGGAGAAAGGGATACGCAAATAAAGTAACAAAAGCTACTTAGAAAGTTTGGCAAAGGTTGCAGTGGGGGGGGGGGGGTGCTGCAGATTAAGTAGAGGAACAGTTGCACCAAACTATGTGCAAAATAAGGGAGCAATTGAACAATATGCACAATTGTAGGAAAACTGCAGTAAAACGTGTTTTTTAACAGTAATCCCAGAACACAGAAATGTTTGCACAAATACATAGGCAGCAGAAAGTGGAAAGTTCTGTGATAAAAATCATGGAAACCCTATGACACGAATGTTAATAATCCTGAAGAGATAACAGAGATATTTATTTAATTTTATGAAAATCTATATTTTTTATTTTATTTATTTATTTTATTTTACATTTGTTTACCAGGAAAGTCAGACTGGAACAAGGTCCATTTACATTGGAGGCCCGGGGAGAAAAGCTCCAAAACTTAACAACACAAATACAACAAATAACAAAAAATGTCTGTACAGTGGCATATATACAATCAAAGCTCCATAACGTAACATAACAACACAAATACACAAATGACAGAACATTTCTGTACAGTGGCATATATACAGTCAAGGAGATATATCATGCATTAGTTTGATCTAAGCAAGCTTGATATATAGATAGCAAACCTCGGATGTCATTATTGGTATTACAAAGCGTACAATTGAAAGACTGCAATCAAGAAATTTGATGCTATTTGGGAGATATGTCACAGTGTGAGACATAGTTTGTAGGATAGCAGTCTCTGAAAGGGAGTATTTGAGTAGTACAAAATAGCTGAGGGAAGTAGTGAGGAGATGAGGTGTGGCAAGTTTGGAGGAGAGCAGAAAAGCATTTATGTGATGCAGGGACAGAGCCATGATTGCAAGAGGTGTGACTTAAGTGTCTTGAGAAGTAAGATGGATGGAGCTGAGGAGATATTTTGGGGGAGGTTATTCCATTCCCTAGCAATGGTGTGAGAGAAAAGACCTTTCCCTGCAGTGTTACTGGCTTTGGTTATGCAGAGCAGGGATTTGTTGGACGAGCGTAGAGGGCGATTTGCTGAATATTGGTTTAGAAGTTGGTTTAGGGCTGTAGTTTTCTGAGGGTTCCTTATTGTGTTGAAGGTGAGGACTAACCGGTGATAACTAATTAGCTGAGGGAGTTCTAATCACTGTAGTTGCTTTAGGAAAAGAGCGTGATGACGTCTAAAAGTGGAGTTATTAGCAATTTTTCCAGTTTTATTGTAGCATGACTCTAATATGTTTAGGTCTGTTTTCCTGATATGAATTAGGATTTGTGATGCACACATTAGGGTAGACAAGAGATGGGTTTGGGCTTGGGAGAGTCTTGCTTGGTCTGATAGGAACTGTTTGTGTTTGTATAGGGCTCCTAATTTCTTATGTACCTTTTTGATGGTTTGTGAGATATGGACATTAAAGTTTAGATCCTTATCTATTTCAATCCAGAGCAACTTAGTATGGGGGGAGGGGAAATTGTGGTCCTGTTTCTGGAGGTGATAGTGAAGGTAGGAGGTGTGGTTATGGATATATTGGGGGTAAAAAGGAGTAATTTGGTCTTGATGGGGTTTAGAATAAGTTGGATATCAGTAATCCATTGTTCCATGGAGCAGAAGGATTCTTGGGTAAGCTGTTGAAGAGTGGTTATGGATGGGGTTGAGCAGATTAGGGTGGAGTCATCTGCTTACTGTATAAGTGATGCATGCAGGGTGGAAGTATGTAATTTGTTCGTGAAAATGGTGAATAGTAGAGGACCAGTACTGATCCTTGAAGAACGCCTATAGTAGTTGGTAATAGAGGTGATAGTGTACCTTGCCATTTAACTGTTTTCTGTTAGAGAGAAAGTTTTTGAACCATGAAGTAGTGGAGGGGGCAAAGAACAAGGTGGACAAAGTGTCTAAGAGTAGGTTATGGGAGACCATATAGAATGCTTTTGATAATTCTAAGAATATGGCTGAGACGAAGCTGTTGTTGTTTCTTAGTTGGTTAACCTGGTAAAGGAGAGTAGAGCAGTAGTTGTACTATGGTTTGGGCAGAAACCATGCTGTGTGGGGGAGAGGAGGTTATGTGAGGATAAGAAGTGCTTTTTCCTGGGTGTGAATACATTTCCCCAGAAACTTGGAAATGGGGGATAAGATAGCAATTGGCCAGTAGTTTGATAGTTTATAGGAGTTACCGCCTTTGTGAAGGGGAATTATATATGACACTTTCCATAGTTGGGGTATATAGGTTTCTTGTATAGAGCGGTTTATAAGAATTGAGACAGGATAGGCTAGTGACTCTGCAGCTAATTTTAGAAAATTAGTGGGTAAACCATCTGCTGCAAGAGTGGTGGATTTTAGTTTAGAGAGTAGTTTTCTAACTGTGGAGGTTGGTACAGGTGAGAGTGTAAAGGTGGGTATGTTAGTTTGTTCTACAGTTGGGGTGGTTTTAAGAGTTATTGCTAGATAGTTGGGTAGATAGTGTGAGGACAGAGTCTGTGAAGTGATAGTTGAATTGAGAGGCTATGCTATCATTAGAATTGTTGTTGGGAGATGAGGTGGTGGTTTTGCTGGGTTTTAGAAGAGTATTGATGGCCTGCCAGAACTTTTGGGAATTTCTAGAGTGCTTGTTTTGGATGTCTAGGAAGCATTTTTTTTTTTTTTTATCTATTTTTGTTTGGGTTTTGGCCTTATTTCGTTCTTGATATTTTTGGCTGTCTTGGATAGTGTTATTCTTTTTCCAGTCTTTCCAGGCATTGTCTCTGGCTTTTAGTAAGGCTTTTGTTGTCCTATTTAGCCATGGGGCCATAGTTAACTTTAGTCCTGAGTTTCCTGATGTGAGCTAGTGTATTTAGTACATTCATGAAAGTAGTATTAAAAAAATCAACTGCCTGGTCTAATGGTAGAGTTTGTAGTGGGTTCCAGTCATGTTGCTGGAACATACGGTTAAGAGTTTGTGGATTTACTTTGCGCTCATCCCTAGTTTCCTTGAACAGCATGAGTTTGGGTATTTTTGCCTGTTTACGAATGAGGAATGTGGGGCAGTGGTCACTCAATGTATCAGGTAAGCAGCCCACATGATAATTTTCTTTGGGGAGATTAACTAGCGTCCAATCTAGAATGGAGATTCTATTGGATTTTTTGTCCACTCTGGTGGGTTCTTGGATTAATTGTGAGAATCTGAATAGGTTAATATGGTTTGAGGGATTGTTGGAGTTGCAGGCTAGCCAGTCTAAGTTTAGGTCACCTAGCAGGATGGTTTCTTGGGGTAGGTTGATTGCGGCCCATTGTAGTATCTCATCTGTTATAGGTGAGTTATTTCCTGGAGGAATATAACTACAGAGGATGTTGATAGTAGGATGGTTTCTTGGGGTAGGTTGATTGTGGCCCATTGTAGTATCTCGTCTATTATAGGTGAGTTATTTCCTGGAGGAATATAACTACAGAGGATGTTGATAGCAGGATGGTTTCTTGGGGTAGGTTGATTGTGGCCCATTGTAGTATCTCTCCTATTATAGGTGAGGTATTTCCTGGATGAATATAACTACAGAGGATGTTGATTCTCTTTTTGTTTTTAAGGGACATAACAGAGCTTAATGTCTCCACATTCTGAAATTTGGGAAGTGGGATTTTTAGCAGTTGGAGGTTGAGTGTATTTTTAAATAAGATTGCAACTCCGCTTCCCATTTTGGTATCTCTGTCTTGTCTTAGGATGTTACAGCCTGGGGGCAGAAGAATTTTTTGGAAACTTTAGCTATTGCAAAGCTTGGTGAAGGAGAAGCTCAACAATTAAAAGTCATTATAGATAAAGGACAAATAATGTGATGTATAACCCAGCAATAGGGAAGTTTCTAGGTATGGATGGAATTTCCACAGAATTTTAGAAATTAGAAGGAAGGAGACTGCTGAAGATTTGAAAGGCATTGTTTAATAATGTTTTGAAAGGGAGAGAAATGCCTGCATTTTGAAAGGGAGAGTAATGCCTACATCTTTGAAGAAGATGGTGGTAGTATTGTTGCAGGATGGCAAGGATCCTGTAGACCCTGACTCATGTAGACCAGTTTTTATTCTGAATCACAGTTCTATAGTGTTTGTCTATATTAGCTAAACACATGGCAAAAATATTGTCAAATCTGATAGGTAAGGATCAATGTGATTTTATGGAATGGTGGCAAATTTTTGATAATATTAATAGAAATGTGATTATTCAGAGAAAATTGGAATAAAACAACTCCATTCTTGTTTTAGTTTGACTGAAAAGAAAACATTTGATTGGGTTTGCTGAGAATTCTTGAGTAGGACAATGTGAGCACTTGCATTAAGGCGTATGTATGATTTGTCAGAGGCAAAAATAAATCTAGGAGGAATCCTTTCTAACAACTTAGAGGGACCAGACATGGCTGTCTATTTTCCCATTTTCATTCATTATGTTCTTGGAAATTTGAGTTGAAAAAAGTGAGCAACTCTCCAATTCAGGGATATAATTAGTATGGCAGCAAAGAAAAAAAAAACACTTTGTTTGCTGCTGATATATTATACTTAAATTCTTTATTTTAATATTTGAGAGCTGTGGTATATTGTAAAATAAATAAAGGTAAAACAAGTTTGTATAGCAGTAAATTATGTGCCCACCCATGAATTGGTTCAACAATACCTGTATTTATGGGGAGAAAAGATATATTTAGGTATCTTCATGGATTTTTCAAATAAAACATATTCCAAAGATACTGGAGTTTTTTTTCAGAATCAGTAGTAACTCAGATAAGAATAAGTCATATATATCAGTAATTTATAAAATAATAAGAGAATAGTTTGTTTCCACGGATTCATTATTTTGGAATTACTCAGCTATGATTAATGAGAGGGCCTTTTCTGATGAAGATAAGTGTTTAATTCTTAAATCTGCAGAAAAAATACTACTACTAGTATTTATTGGAAAAATATATGTAGAGATTTTTTTCATAGAGCTTTGTAAACTCCACGTAAAGTGGCTTTAATATATATAACTGGGAAAATGAATTGTTGGAAGTGTAATGAAGTTTCTAATGCTGATTGGTTTCATATGATATTGGATTGTAAAATAGTAACTCCTTTTTGGGTTGAATTTAGAAATTTAGCCCAAACTTTATGAACAGATAATTTTATCATTTCTAACTCCTTGATCTTATTTAATGCACCAGTTCTGGATTCCGTTCCTAGGGTGCAGATGCCTCTCCTTTGGTCCATTTTAGCTGTAGCAAGAAAGATAGCCACAAAGAATTGGAAATGTAAAACTACTTTCTTTCACTGAATTCATTCATTTAGCAAAAATGTCTGTAAAAAAGAATTGTCAACTGCCAAAATGAGAATTTCAAATATTACTCATCAGTGTAGGTTTTGGTCAAAATTAAGTGACTTGCTTGATAATTTTAATGATTTTTAATGATTTAGTTTTCTATGTTTGATTTTGTTGTGGACATATGTAAACAGTTATATTTTGTTCTATTTGTCTCTTTAAATAATCTTGTACAGTATTTGTTTTTTAAAATTAATAAAAAGTTGTTTAAAAAAGATATATTTAGGTGTAAATATTATTAAAAAGGTCTTTGTTGTGGTAGCTAGGGTTAGTGTTAATAGACCAGAAGAAAAAAAAATAAAATTTAGAGCCTGGAAATTAATGGAACTGAAGTTAGTAAGATACATGCAGATAAATGTTTGTCTTGTACAAAAGTCAGGTATACCTTTATCAGTCAGAGTAAATGTTGTAGATGATGATTAAGAAAGAATTGAAGGAGTTTAAGGTAAGAGGGATTCTCTTGGTGGCTGTAAAACTTTAAAGATGGTAAAGGCCCATCAGGTACAGCTTCGTATAGGCCCATTTCAATTCTAAACCATGATTGTAAAGGGTTTGCCATTCTTTTAGCCATTATAGACGCAGGTGATGCCAAAATTGATAGCTATGGATCAACATGGTTTTATGGAGGGGAGGCAAACATCTGACAACATTAATAAAACAATGATGATCCAGAGGGAAGCAGAATGTAAGAAAAATATCACTGTTGTCGGTGTGTCTTGATGCAGAAAAAGCACTTCACAGAGTAAGCGGGAATTTTATGAGTGGGGCGATGGAAACATTTGCATTCCCTGATACAATAATAAGGTTAGTTAAGAGGATATATGAAGGATCAGAGAAAAACATTAAAGTGGGAGAGTTCCTGTCCAATTAGTTGTGTCTAAACAGAAGTTCCTTATTACTTATTTCCAAGGATTCATGATATTACAGGAATTCTGATTTCTGTTGTAAAGCATTTGTTACTGACTTGAGCTCAAAACCAGTTCATTTTACATTAAGAGGGTTCTTTTGCACTCTGGTGGAAACAGAGAGCTGAATTCAACCCATCCAAGTTGGAAACTGCTGGTGGAAAGCTTATTGTGTGTTTATCTGATTGGCCTGAGAGTTTAACTGTGTAAATTTCTTTCATCCTGCTGGTATAAAAGCCTGCAGTTCCCTATGCCTTGTATATAAGCAGACCTTTTCAGTTTAAAGTCTTCTGTAGGAAATGCTCTTCATAGTCTCCCACTGCCCACAGCTGCTCAAAGAACTGCCAGTTTGTGCAGAAGGCGGTGTCACTGCAGGTCATATAATAGTATACTAATAAATACTCCCACTTTGATCTTAAGTTACTCTTCCCTTCACCTTCCCATCTACTAAGGATGTGGTGTAATGGATAGTTACTTCCCTCTCCTCTCCATTTTTGGCCTAGTGGGAGGTGCATCCTGAGCAGTGTAGTAATTGCTTCATGTTCACTGACAGCCATTTAAGTTTAGAACAGACAAACAGTGTGTGAGAGATGTAGATACACAATGTCATTGGAGGTAAAGCTCTCACATACGCACATGAAAATTGCAAACCAGGTTGTCGGCATTACTCCCAAAATACTTACTACTGACACCAAGGAACAAGCACATCGACCCACATATGTGGAGGTTCTCAGATGTAATCTACCCAAACCTCCAAGACCTCCTAAAAGCATCTTTCATTTGGGCCTACGCACACTCAAAAAAAAAAACACCTCACAAAACACACATCTCTGAAAATCATAGTAGCCCCACTTCTAAGCCCATAAGGCAACACACCATACAGCCAAACATCCTAATTACTGGGGATTCATTCCATTGTAAGACATACCGATGCCTTTCTCACCATGCTAAACAAGGAGAAGATCACAGTGAGCTGTCTTGTCTGGAACCAGGATCCACCAGATCATGCATGCACTTGGGTCTTTAAAACCACAAGTACCAATATGACATGGGTCATAGTCCATGTGGTTGTAAACAACCTAAGAAGTACCTCACTGGACTATATGAAGAGAGACATGTTGGTGCTCTTTTGGTATGTGTCCCAGGTGGGTATGAATATAGCCTGGACTAGCATACTGCCTTCACCTATGATGATACCACAGTACCAGCAAAAAATGATTTACTTCATCAGTTGGCTTAGTTTCTGGTGTCACAACAAAGGCATCCAATATCTGTCGCCCTGGGGGAACATGAGTTGACAAACCATGATGCTTTTCTAGAGTTGGTTTGCACTTGTCACCACTTGACTTCCGGATACTGGTAAAAACTGTATCTATCCTCATAGTGCCTTTTTTAGGCCATGCCCAAGTTGTTAAACCCTCCAACATAACAAAAATCACTCACAACTACCTAAAGGTACTGCTGCTCAATGCTAGGAGTTTAAATAAAAACCTGCACTCTCTTGAAGCACTTCTTCTTACCCTGGAGAACATGGATATATGTGCAGTCACAGAAACATGCTTCAGAATCATAGAAAGCATCCTGGCTATTAAAGACTAAAATGCCTTTCACAGATTTTGATCCCCCTCATCTCAGGATAAAACAAAGAGAGTAGATGTCTCAGTGTTCATAAAGGACAGGTGCACAGCTAGACTGGTCCAACAGCATGACTCACTTGAGCTACTCCATGCCCAACTAATAATAGGTGCAACCTCCTGTCGTATCCTTGCTAGCTACAGATTCCATAACATGAGACTGGAAAAAACACACCACCTACCTAAACCTACTGGAATCTCATAACATTCAGTCTAACACCATACTTTTGGGGGACTTCAACTATCCCTCCATAAACTGGGAAACTGACCCATAATTCAATTGCTCAGAAGTTTTTGGAATTTGTCGATGTAAATGCCCTGGAGCAACTAGTTGGTTCCCCAACTAGAGGTACAAATATCCTAGACCTAGTACTCACGAACATGGGAGAATGCTACTCCCTCCCATGCTTTAACTCCTCCCTTGTAGGATCTGACCACACAATGATCTCCTTTAGTATTACCTGGAACACCCATCAAACTCCAAACCTGTTAAGAACTTTGCTTAGGCCAGTTACCTCAAACCAAGTGACAGCTTATTAAACTTCCAAGAATCTCCGAACCTGGATAAAACTGAGGCCTACTCTAAACTGTACTCAAAAGCACTGTACAACCACATTCATAGCTGCGTAGAGGGGGTAGTACCTGTCAAAGTCTAAACCTATGATTATTGGCAAAAGTAAACCACTTTTAAAACCATTTAACAGTAACATTTTTAAACAGACAGTGGAAGTGGCTATGGTGGCAGCTTGTGCCCCCATTTTCACTAATTTGGTACTATACATTTGGGAATTTACATGCATTGTCGAATCCTCTTTTTTTTAGATCATGTTTTTTATGTACTAGATTTTTGGATGATGTGTGTATTTTATGGACTAGTAGCAAGGAGAAATGGTTAGTTTTTTTTTTTTTAAATATGTGTAGAATACTACTCCATTTTTTTAAATTCCCATATCAGGTTCAAGACTGAGTTAAAATACATGGATGCAGTTATAAAAAAGCAAAGGGATCAACAGCGATATACTTCCAGAATTTTTCGAAAACCCAATTTTTCAAATGTGTAACTTCACTGCAACAGTGACCACCTTTTCCATCAGAAAAGGAAAATAATAGTTTGTTGTGGCAGCCTGTATGACCTCTGATTATGGTGATTTTTTAGAAGAATGTGAATAAAGTTACCAACATAAAAATTTCAACAAAACGCAAATTAAAGGTCATGCTGCTAAAGACTAGGAGTCCAAACATGAAACTTCACTCATTGCAACCATTCCTAACCTTGGAAAATGCTGACATCTGTGCAGTCACAGAAACCTGGTTCAAAGCTGCAGAGAGCAGCCCAGCCGTACCTGGTTACTCATCCTAGCATATATTCAGACTCCAAACTGTGGGCAGTAAAGCTAAAGGAGGTGGAGTTTAAATATACATTAAAGACATATACACCTCCAGGCTGGTCGAGCAGTATGATGCACAGGAGACACTCCAGGTGCAGTTAACCATTGACACAACCCCCTATTCAAATCCTAGCTAGCTACCGGCCCCCAAATCAGACTCAAGATGCCCAGTCCGCCTATTTGGACCTGTTCAAATCTATCAAGATTCAACCCTTTACCCTGATCCTGGGTGACTTTAACTTCCCAAACATAGACTGGAATAACTACTCATGCCAGAACACAAATACCCAGAGATTCCTTGATTTTTGTCAATGCAAATGTCTTGGAACAGCTGGTCGATACCCACACAAGGGGTGATAATATCTTGGAATTTGGTATTAACTAACATGAGTAACCACTGTAGCATCCCTATAGTATCATCCTCCTTGGTAAGATTTGACCACAAAGCAATCACTTTCGAAGTCACTATCTCCCCCAACCCCCCTCTAGCAAGGATCAGACATAAAAACTTCTCCAAAGCTGATTGCAGCCTCCTGAGGGATGGTAATGGTATAAACAGCGTCACTGCCCCCTTCACCTCTGTAGAAACTGGCACCAATATCCAAAACTACCCTAAAGCACTTATACAAGCATTTATATAGATGCATGGAATCGGGAATACCTAACAGGACTAAATCATCCTCAGCAAGGAAGAGTAAACCTGTCTGGTGGACATCTGCAATAAATAAACTCTATAACAAAAGGAAAAAAAATTGCTGTCCAAGATCAAGAAGGAGCAGGTGCCCAATTGGAAGCATGTCTCCTTAGCCTGAACAAGCAAATAAGAGCACTAAGCAAATAAGAGCACTAGTGAAATCATCCAAAGCAAACTTTGTCTCTAGTAGATATGGTCAATCTGGACTCAATCATAAGGCCTTCTTCACATGTCCACATCCTGAAAGGAAGCACCCAGATCTGTTCAGAACTGGTGGTCAAGAACACCACATACACAAATGTCATAGATATAGCAAACTTGCTGGCTGACAGATTCAGTGAAAACTTTACCTTTCTCCCCCCTCCCAAATCAGTAAATCGGGACATCGCCAGTACCTGCCCCTTCCCCTTATATCTAGGGAACAGGTCATCATTGCTCTCTCAAAGGCAAAAAATACAGCCTCCATGGGACCCGATAACATCCCAGGCTGCATCCTTACATGAACTCAGGCAGGAACTTGCAGCATCGTTAGGCACCCTCTTCAGCCAAAGCCTGAGTACTGGCTTCATCCCAACTCAGTGGAGGACAGCCACTGTCATCCCTTTACACAAAGGTGGAACATCCACCGATCTGGGAAATTATAAACCCATCAGCCTGACTAGCCTGATCTGCAAGACCATGGAACAGATTATCATGGACCTCATTAATAAGGACATTGGCAACCTCCAAACACTTGATCCTACACAGTTTGGCTTCGTCAAGGGGAGGTCATGTCTGCTAAATTTGGTTGACTTCTTTGAGACAGTCACCAAAGCCATGGACTAGGGCAAGACTGTGCATGCCACCTACCTTGACCTGGCCAAAGCCTTTGACACTATTCCCCCACTTGGGCATAATAGATGAACTCTGTCAACTAGGCATTGATCCATATGTTGCCAGATGGGTAGCAAACTTGCTCACTGATAGAACTTACGTAGTCAAAATAGGGGAAGCCACCTCAAGCAGTAGACCTGTAACAAGCGGTGTACCCCAGGGTTTGGTCTTTGGGCCTCTGCTATTTGGGATATACTTTTCTGAGGTGCAGGGCAAAACCAGTGGGCTATGGCTGACCAAGTTTGCAGATGACTGTAAGCTGGGTGTTGTCATCGATTCCCCTAGTGATGTGGACATCTTCCAAGAGGGTCTCACACAGGCAAATGACTGGTGGCAGAAACATGGCCTCAAGATGAATACCAAAAAATGCATCAACATCCCCTTTGGGGAGAGTGACGTTCCCACAAATTATCACATTAATAACAACATCCTAAGCACTCAATCAGTTGTGAGGGATTTGGGCACCCAGGTTGATAGCAACCTGACTTTTGATCACCATGTTGTTTCTGTTGTACAGAAAGCATTCTACATGGCCCACCTCATAAGAAAGGGGATCTCATCCAGGGGCAAAGAGGTCATAACATCCCTGTATTCTTCCCTTATAAAGCCCATTATTGAGTACAGTGCCCCTTTCGGCATGTACCTCTCAAAGCACATGCAGCAGCTGGAGAGACCACAGAGGTTCCTCACCAGGAGAATCCAGGGCCTCAAACATCTACCATACACAGGCTAAAAGCCCTATCCCTCTACTCTGTTTCATACAGACTCCTCAGAGGTGACCTCTGGAATACAAGGTGATTATGGACCCCACCTTTATGGGACTGCTGCATATCCGCAAGTCAAGCTCCACTTGAGTAACCCGCATGCACAGCCTCAACCTGGTCTGTGACATCAGCACTGTCCCAGAGACTCCTCCCCCCATCTGTGGAATAGACTCCCTCTCCACATCAAGCAAAGTACCTCTTTACCCCTTTTTAAACGCAAACTAGATAACTGGATGGAAAACAGAAAATATACCCCTGGGATTCCACCCATGTCCCTGATGGACACGGGCATCGCTTGCTGATATGTCTAAACATGGGCTAAACTCTTGGCTAGGCTTATAAGGGCCTCTGGGCAAATAGCCTAGTAACCTCCTATGATCCTATAATTTATTAAGAATTTATTTTTACAGAGGGGTTACCCTAGAGATTGGTTAAATGGAGTAAGTGGATACATTATTTCTGGTTGAGGGGAAGGTACTCCCCCATTATTAATAAAAACAGCAGCAGATGGCTAGTACTATTATTAGCTCAGGCTTTATTTTTGGAGTACAGTAGGGATACAAAATTGATTAAGGATGTGATCGTAAAATATTGGAATATGTTTAAGATGTTAATTATTACTGTAATTTTTTTTTTCTGAACCATCTTTGATTATGTTTAGAAAAGCTAATAATTTGAAAACTGTATGAGACGGTAGCTAGCAGGAGCCCTATGGTAGACTACGATCAGGCACCCACAAATGCAGTGCCTATATTTCCAGTTATTACATTGCCAATACTAACTTTATTTCCCTAGTCCCTCAGAATAAATTGTTACAGTATTATAAATTCTACAGTGTGGCTGGGCTAGCCACCCGGCAGTGTAAATCTTGGCTCTAGATGATTGCCACTATTGAAGTGTCACCCCGACCTCATGTGCAAAAATAGGAAAAAAGGGTTGTAGATGTATGGATTATAAATTCTACAACTGTTCCAGTTGTGGGGTGGTTTATATAACAACATGCTCAATATGTAGTTCATTTTATGTGGGAAACACTGAGAGGTCCCTTAAAAAGCACATATACGAGTGTATAAATATTAGTAAAAATGTAGATACCAAGACTTTAGTTAAGCATATTACGAATTGTCAAAAATGATGTTTTACATTTTTGTTCTTGAACAGATCCTTAGAGACCCAAGGGAAGGACAATGGGAGGACAGACTGGAATACAGAGAATTATATTGGCAATTGTTACCGGGGCTGATATTGAACCAGGTTTCAATGACAAGATTTCTATAGTCCCTGTTTTGAAATTAAGGTCTGCTAAACTATAAATAAATATAATGTAATTTATTGACAGGACAGCACATGTTCTTATGGGAGTATTTAAAATTGTACATTTTTTTAATTTTTAATTCATATATAATGCTTATTTTAGCTTGATTTGATATTTGTTTAATATTTTGATATGTTATGCACTGGATTTATGAGGTAAATCACTTTTTGATTAGGGTCATTATGCTTTTATATTTCATATGAAGTTTCCTGTTCATTTAAATGTAATAGGTGGAGATGTGGCTTAATTAACACTACTGGCGAATGTCTAATCATTTGTTGTTTGAATTTGATATAAATTGGGATGTTTCATTATAAAAATTGGTTCTAATGAAGTCCTTTTGGATGAGCACTTAACTCTATTTATTATTAAGGTTGTTTGTTTTCTACACATTTTGTTTTTCTTTGGTGGTGGAATTATCAGTATTTAGCTGCCTTAGTGAGAGGACCTTTTCAAGTGGTGTTTTTTTACCTGTTTGGTGTGGTATGCATTCCATACAGGACTTTTCTGTGGAGTTACTGGCTGTTGGTTGGTCCTGTTTGTACCACTGTTAGATATAAGAAGGCCAGTTCTAGTAGGGTTTTTGGTGTGACTGAGAACAGAAAATGCTATTTATAAATTAAAATTATAAAATGTTACAGAAGCAGAGAGTAGTTTGAATAGAATGGGAGAGGAGATTAGAATGGCAAATTAAAAGAAAGACCAATTGGAGGAAATTTGTAAGGCCTCTAGGTACTTGATGTCCAGAAGATTTATATTTCCATTGAAATGTGTACACTGATGCCTTTGTACTTCAAGTAGGCTTAAGAGGATTTTCCGTCATGTGGAGAGCAGATTTTAGGGATGTGAAGGAAATGAGAGAGGAAAATGGGAACACAGTTTGTGGGAATGTGCGAGTTATCAGAGTTTAAGGACACCATACAGAATACCTTGGCAAAGTTGTTGGGAAAGCATATATTTACTAGGGAGATTTTGCTCGAGTTGATGTCTAGGTTTAGAATTGTCAAAATGTAATAAGAAGTTATTAACGTTTAATATGATTTGCAGACAAAAAAGCAACTACACAGAAGTGGAAATCAAAGATTAAACCAACAGTAAATTAAGTATTGAATATTAAAAGGGAGTAAAAGATGTAGAGTTCGGATCAGTAAAAGATGGATAGAGTAATTTTCGTAACAATAAATGTTATGTTTGGGAATAATAATATACAAAATGCCCAAATAGATGACTAACATAAATATGTTGGAAAGAACTGAAAAGTGCATTAGTATGTCCTAATGCACAAGAATAAAAGAACAGAGCTTTGATAGCAACTTTTTTATACAACGCATGTGCAGGATAATAGAAAGATCTTTCTCATTGCTATTAATGTGATGAATAAAAAAATGTAACTGTACAACTTGTTCATATGAGACCTACCAGGTGTAAGTCTTTTTCATGAATGTATAGAAGTATGAGACATGGCTTGGCTGAACACCCTGGACCACAGGGGTGGATGGTTTTCTGAAGGTATAGATAACTAGGAAAATTTTATTCATTAAGATGTTTTTTTTTTTTCGTTTGGATATTTTTGACATTGCAGTGTGCTGCTTGGTGATGGCCGACACCCTGTATACACATTGGGTTCCCTGATTGTCTTTTTTTGTCTGGGAATCAAGCCACTCCTTGCTTGGCACATTCAAGGATGTACCAGTATATAGATGAAACTATAAAAAGCTTGCTGTGACCCAAGCAAAGAGCTGAAGAAAACTTGATAGTTGACTTGGCAGGGCTGATAAAATAATACCACCTTTTTTTGTATTAGGCTTTCATCTGAAGAGCACAAAAACAAATGTCTCAACTACTTTAAACCTAAAAGTATTACTGTCTTGGTTAAACAAGGTGTGAAACATAGAGATACTGCAAGAAAGTGATGGTGTATATTTGCTGCTTGAAAGAAGTGTAGTGAGTAAACTGAGTAAAGACTGTATGTGTAAGTGAAGGTGTTTCCCCTTCAAAAAGGGAATTCTAAGGAAAATGTCAGCAGAAGAGACCTGTCTGCTAGCTTTGGTTATAGACTAAAGCTGAGTAGCAAACTGAAGGAAAGACATACTATACTGAAAGAGTTCATGACTTCTGCTCTTGACTTAACTTTTGCATCTGTTGTTGCTTCCAAACACCTGTTGCATGAATTTTGTGTTTCTGCTTTATAGGGCTGAGGGTACATTGGTGTTAATATT
This sequence comes from Protopterus annectens, assembly GCF_019279795.1. Lineage (NCBI taxonomy): Eukaryota > Metazoa > Chordata > Ceratodontiformes > Protopteridae > Protopterus > Protopterus annectens. Next base: position 658,343,190 of record NC_056733.1, on the reverse strand, counting down.
CTAAGACAAGGTGCCAGTTATATCACACTGGTAAAGGTGAGCATTTTGGCTTGCATATTATGAATCCTTTCAAGTAGCAATGCCAAAGCCATTATAAAATTGCAGTCATCTTTGAGACCTAGATGCACAAATTGCTACAAAACCAAGCTATCATGTTTGAAATTGCAATCACCCAGTGACAAAGGATGGAGGCTCTGACCCAAGGGGTTACTGTACTTTTATAGTGTCTACTGGGAGGTGTTTCTGTGATGTTTGTATCCTGGAAACAAATTTGTCAGTTTGCTTTCTTGGTTCAGAAGATAAAATGGGATAGACTCTTCCCAAAGACTGTGGTGCCAGCACATGTTGTGAAAGCATTCATGTTATCCCTTAAGCAAATAAGGCAAATGAAGATGTGGCCAGCACAAAACTTGATCAGCTTGGTGAATCTGTTCTTTACCAGAGAACTGCATGAGTCATAGCTGCATTTCTATCTTGTTAGTGATTAACAGACGCTGAAAGCCAAAATATCAACTCTGGTTTGGGTAAACACCACTGTGCGGGCCAAGTGCTTCCATGCCTTTTTAGTAAGGAAGCCAGTATGGTCACAGCTTTATGATGAATTACACTTGACCAAGGAGTGGCAATAACTGAAGAGTAATTTGGTTGGTAAGTTAAGTGCTGCAGTTGTCTTGGAAGCTGTTCCAGAAAAATGCCCATTTTGTTTGACATTAGGCGAGTTGATTCACTCCTACTACCATGGCCTAGTAAGATCTGTGAAGTTAAGTTTTGCACTTGAGCTGCTGTGTCTTGTAAAGTCAGTTGCCTCAAGATGTACTCTTTAAGAATTGGTAAAACTTGAGTAAAACAGTGATAATAAAATGTAAAACATGCAACTGATTGCCATCATACTATGAGGAGGTGCCTGTCACATGATCTATGTGGTCCTGATTTTCAGCCAATTGAATTTCCACCTCATCACGTATGGCTCTACCTTTAAGACAGTTAGCTTGTTTATGATGCCAGCATGGGGCATTGAGTTAGATGCTTTGGCCATATCCAGATAAGCTGTGTTAACAGAATGAGCACTATTGATGGCCTGTGTGACTTTTTCTCAAACAACTTAACTAAACTGAGTAGATGGTGATCCTATCAAATAGTGATCCTATTTGATAATGCCAAACTGATGTAGATCTAGTCATGTAAGGTTTTTGATGTCATTGTTTGAGGTCAGATATGGTGTGTTCCATGGCTTTGAAAATTAGACTAGTCAGGCTATTTGGTCTGTAGATTCCTGGGTTAGTGGTAGATCTGCCTCTGAGTAGGAACATCATGACTGTAGCTCATATTACATTGGGGAAAAATCCTGCAGCTAAGCCTAGGTTAAACAGATTAAAGAGAGGTTCCACAAAAGCATGTTTGCCAGTATTTATTAGGTATCCAGGTAACTTATCAGGACCCATGGAAGTAGCATTTCATGTTTTAGAGACCACATTCAGTACATGTTCCTTTGTGATATTAGCAGGTGCAAAACATCCACAAATGTGTGGACTTACGATGGTTGTTTCAGGGGTAAAACATACACTAAATTTGGCTTGGGTTTGATTGGTTGGTCCTCTTTTGGATAAATTCAAAATACCATTGGTGTATTTTTTTAAGTTTTCTAATGCAAGTAAAGAAGGACTAATTAGAAGTTTATAATTTGTCATGCAAATCCTAATAGTTACTTTTAGTTGATGACTGACTTTTAAACATCTTTATTAAATTATCCTTAAGACATAGGTACACATTAATAGAAAAGAAAACAAACCATATTAACATTTTTCTCATTTACATATATTGTAATTTGCATGTATGTTTTCTTTCTTTATAACTTGTCATTCTACCCAATGTTACATAAATTGCTCAGTTCCTGCCTTCTCTTATACCTTACCCCTCCCTCAGAACATTTATTTTACATGTGTTGTTCTGACAAATTCCATTTATTTCTGTGTAATTTTTTCCTTCCCTTTTCTAAGAATCCCACTTCCAGTTCTTTTCAATATTTCAAATACAGTTTAAATTTGATTTCTATTTTCTAGTAATTGCTTTTTTTTGGCAGCCAATAGAATTAACCTTAAGGCCTTACTGTGTCTAGGCAATTCTGATCCTGTGTCCCATCTCAAAATAATCATTTCCTTAGTAATAGCCATTTGGTCCCCCAATATTTATGATAGAGTACTATGTAAGGAATTTTTAAAATATGACAACTCATTGCACTCTCAAAATGCCATATTCCCAATTACCTCTCTTTTCCTTATTACACCTCCAACATTTGCTATATAGCCAAGGGAAAATTCTTTGTCTGGCTAGGGTATAAAAATACTTCTGCATACATCTCCAATCAAAATTCCTAAACCTGTTGTATTGTTTGGTACTTATTGTACACATGTCCTCCCACTTTTACCTTACAATTTTTTCCAGTCCCTCTGTTCCCAATCTTTCTAACATCCTCTGATTGATTCTTATAGTTATTATGCAGTATTTTATGTAACTTACTAAATACCCTTTTTCTTTTCTGCATTCAACTACAATCTCTTACCAGAGCAGGTATTTCACATAGGACTCCCCTTTGCAGTACTCTTATATCAATCCCTGGTAGGGAAGGCAGTCTTTAACCTGCAGTGCAAACTTCTAGGCCTCATCCCACTCTATTACATTTCCCTCTTATTACATTTCCCTCTCTAATTATTTGCTCCCAGTACTTTGGTTCCTTTGCCAGTTTCCTCCAGTAAATTCCAGGCCCCTACCTTGCCTATTTTTTGCACCCCTGCTTGCAGTTATCCCTCTTAACAAAATCTGCTTTCTGCATTCCTCTGTTGGCTTAGTTCTTTGACTACTTTCTGCCAACTTTATGAATATAATTTTTTGTACAGTTGTTATTGCTCTTATTAAGGAAATGCATCCAAAGTCCTAGTCTCTCCTTCTTTTCTGAAACCCACCTCCATTTATAATCACCCCTTTCCATTTTCAATTACAACATTTTGCTTGTGATTTGAATATGAATATTCATTAAATCAGGTAATCCTAAACCACCTTGTACTATTGGGGAGGATCAGCTTATACCACTTAACTCATGTCTTCTTCCCCTCCAGGACAAATTCCTTCAACTCTTTATTAATTACTGCCCAGAATTTCTCATCTGTTCAATAGAAATATACTTGACCTATATATGAAACTAAATGGACTAAAATCATTTTCACTACTTGTCTCTTACTATCTGTATCCATAAAAGAGCTTTCAGTTTTTGTATTGGCTTCTGTTTAGTCTCTTCCCACATATATATCCTTAACTGCCATAATAGAAGCTTTTTTGGTCCACACTCCTAAATACTTCAGCTTATCTTGTCCCCATAAGTATGGGTATTGCTGAACCATTTTGTATGTGGGTATGTAAGTTATGGCTATAGCATTTGTTTTCTCTTCATTCATTTTGTGTCCCGAAAAAAAATTTAAACGGTGTTTAAAATATTCCACAGCACTGAAATGTCCTTTTCTGTATTTATCAAATACAAAATAATATCATCTGCAAATAAGGCCAGCTTTTCTTGAATATCATGCCCATTATATCCTTGAATTTCTAAATCCCATATTTGCTTTGGCAATGGCTTTAAATGTTAAGGAAATAACTAAGGAGAAGTAGGATACCCCTGCCTAGTTCCTTGTTCAAACACAACTTATGGGAATTGAACTGAACCCTCCCACTTCAGTGCTTGCCTCAGATCCTTCATATAGCCTTCTAATTAACCTTATTATTGTATCAGGGAGTGCAAATTTTTCCATTGCCCTACTCACAGAATCCCTGCCAATATACCAAAACACTTGTTCTCATAATAAGTGTACAGGCAGTTTTTTTAAATGCCTAACTAGTGCTTGCTTTAATGTAATTTGGTAGTCTGTTCATGCACCAGCTGCTCTGTCAGACCAATTAATACACTTCTCATTCCTGTAGAATCTTCTACATAGGTTGTCTGATGAATCCCTATTGCTTTTCGATAAACCAAAACATTTCCGGAGGTAGTTGTCTCTAAATGCCGTATATACTAGAATAAGATAGCCTATTAAATATCTATAAGAGACACTGTACAAGTTCAGGTATATTAGTCTTTCATAATAACTTAAATTTTCAGATCCATGGATGCCCTTGGTTTATTTCTGCTGTATTCTTTCCAGCTTACTCATTTTTGTTTTCATAATCAGGTTTCCATATTGTTATTTCGTACTCGAATTTGGGTCTAATGTAACTAACAAACAATGACTTAATTTCTGATTTCCTAGACATTATAAATCTTTTTATACAACTTATAGTTCTGTAACAATCATAACTAATTGGTTGATATAATTAGAAAAACTCAGAGCTGAATCTACCCATATACCCAGGTTTTTAAATGAATCTACAGTTTCAATCACTGTGTGCTGTATTAAGCATTCACCTTTCAATTTATCTCTCCCAAATCTCAATGTTTAATTTTTGATGTATTTATCAGCATGTTATTCTCCTGTGCCCAAATGGTCATTTTATCCAAGTTCTTTTGCAGACTTGCCTTATCTCTAACACATGTAATCAGTTTACCAATTTCCGGTCATCTGCATATAGAGTGTAGAACACCCCAGATGAAAAAGTTGCGTCTGAAAGATACAATCTAAACAAGTAAGGGCCTAGGATAGATCCCGGTGGGACACGCTGACTATAACCAAGAGTTTCACCTGTCCAGTTGCTGCATGATGCTTGCCATGTCCTATTTGTAAGCCATGCAGCTGGCCATTTACCTAGTTGCTCTAATTTATTGACCAGTGTTTTGTATATAACCCTGACAAATGTTGAAGTTCAAGCTATATAAATTACATCAAAGTGCAATTTTTCATTCATAGCTGTTATTATGTTGTTGTAGAATGTCATGTTATAGGTGGTAATAGATCTGTTTTCAATATGTGCATCCTGATGTATGGTTTCAAGTCCCAACCTATCCAAGTCTGACAATAAGTTATCCAATATTACCTTCTCCATAATTTTTCCACAACATGAAAGTAGACATAAGGGTCTGTATGACTCTGGGTTTCTCATACTCCCCTTTCCCTTAAAGATAGGTTTAATAAGCGCATATATCCAATCTTGAGGAATCTACCTATATTTATATGACCTAGTAAATAATAGATATAGTGGTACTGTAAGTTCTAGCTGAAGTGTTCTCCAGACATTATTACTAATTCATAGGTTCATAGGTTCATACTAGGCTATCTGCCCTAGGGCATTTATAAGCCTAGCCAGAGTGTTTAAATTAATTTTGCTATGCCCTTTTTCGAGGTTAGTATACTGTGCCTCTGTCTAACAGTGACACAGAAGTGATACCCGGGGTAAACCTACGATCTCCCATCCACTCATCAAGATTCCTCTTGAAGAGAGTCAATGAGGGACTCTGCCTAACCTGGACTGGGATTTTATTCCAGAGTGAAGGGAGCCTCTGCGTTATGAATCTGTCCCTCCAGCATGTCCTATTTATTTCAGTGCTGAGGTTCAAGTCTCTTGAGCGCGTAGCTCGATGGGATTTGGATTTTCTGAGGTGCAGCATGTCCATTAATTCCGGGTTGGACATGGCTTTATACGTCAGGCACAGATTGCCTCTGATCAGGCGGTATGCCACTGAGTAGAGCTGGAGTTTCTTTAACCAGGCAGCATATGGCATCTGTTTGAGCCTTTTGATCCTCTTGGTGAGGTACATTTGGGGTCTTTCCAGTTGCTGCAGGTGTCTGGTAAGGTACACCCCAAAAGGGACATTGTACTCAATTATGAGCCTGATGAGGTATGAGTAAAGAGGCACGATGACCTCCCCTGATCTAGATGTGAATCCCTTCATGATTAGGTGGGCTATATAAAATGTTCTTCTAACCACTTTGGCCACGTGGTTGTCAAATGAGAGATTGCTATCAACTTGGGTCCCCAGGTCCCTAATTACTTTTTCTGTACTTAATGGATTACCACCTATGTGGCAATTTGTGGGCACTTTGTTTTTGCCAAAGGGGATGACTATATACTTTTTGGTATTTAGCTTGAGGCCATGGCTCTGGCACCAGTTGTCTGTTTCTATGAGGCCCTTTTGGAGGATGCTTGTGTCGGCTGGAGAGTCGATTATGGCGCCCAGTTTGCAGTCATCTGCGAACTTTGTCAGCCACAGTCCTTCCGTGTTGGCCTGTACCTCCGAGAAATATATACCGAACAAGAGAGGTCCCAGGACTGAGACACTTGTAACTGGTTTGGAGTCTAACATGGCTCCAGCAATTCTAACCATGTGGGTTCTGTCCTTGAGCCAGTTTGCAACCCATCTAGTGACATAGGGGGTTATATATAAGCTGGTGAGCTTATCTATAATGCCCGAGTGAGGTATTGTATTGAAGGCTTTTGCGAGGTCAAGGTAGACTGTGTGGACCACCTTCCCCTCATCAGTGGCCTTGGTGACTGTTTCAAAGAAATCGACCAGGTTTAAGAGGCAGGATCTGCCCTTAACAAAGCCGAACTGGGTAGGATCCAGTGTCTGTAGGTCCCCAATATCTTTATTTATGAGGTCCATGATGATCCTTTCTATGGCTTTGCAGACCAAGCTAGTCAGGCTTATGGGGCGATAGTTTCCAGGATCCGTTGAGGCACCACCTTTGTGGAGAAGGACCACTGTTGCTGTACGCCACTCTTTGGGTACATATATCCTGTAGTAAGACTGAGATTGAACAGTAGTTTTATGTTTGGGTTTAGCTGTTCTTGGAGTTCATGTAGGACGCAGCCCGGGACACCGTCTGGTCCCATTGATGCTGTGTTTTTTGCTTTGGAGAGGGCGGCTCTTACCTGAGCATCTGAGATGTCAGGGGGGCAGCACTATGCTGGGATAGATATTTGCCCTTTGGTGGGGTTTGCTGAACCTGTCAGCTAGGATGTTGGCAATGTCTGTGGGTTTGGTGTATTTTTTGTCATTTTGGACTAATTCTGAGCATATCTGGGAATTCCCACCCAGGTTCCTAACATAACTAAAGAAAGCCTTGTGATTATCCTTAGTGTCCTGTGCAATTTTTCTCTCAAAGCTGGCCTTAGAGTGCCCGTAGTTTTTTGCTAATACTGATCAGCGATGCCTTCCCTTTTTGGGATTTTGCTCCATCATGTAGTAGCTTCCTCCTTCTATTGTATAGTTTGTTTATGGCTGGGGTCCACCAGACAGGATGTCTGCCTTTGGAGGATTGGGTCTTGGTTTTATTTGGGATTGCAAGATCCATGCATTCCTGAAGGTGTTCATAGAATGCGTTTATAAAGGATTCTGCAGTCTGGGCCGTATTTTCCACAGGCCCGGGGGCTTTGAAGGATTCCACCACAGTTTTGAGGAGTGTGAAATTTGCTTTAGAGAAGTTTTTCACTGTGGTTTTCTGGGCAGGGGCTGGGGTCGGGATGTGAATATCCAGTGAGATTAGTTTGTGGTCTGATCTTACCAGTGAGGGATACACTTCTGGTCTTGGAGCATAGAGTCCCCATGTTGGTGATGATCAGGTCCAGTATGTTTTCCCCTCTTGTGGGAATGGTAACAAGTTGTTCCATAGCATTTGAGTTTATAAATTCTAGGAACCTTTGGGCTAGGGTGTTAGAGCTAGAATAATGCTCCCAGTCTATGTTTGGGTAGTTGAAGTTGCCCAATATAATGGTGTTTTGAGAGACCTTCATATTTTCCAGTGTTCTCAGGAAGGCCGAGTGGGGCTCCTGGGTTTGGGAGGGTGGTCTGTAGCAGGCTATAAACTGGAAGGCAGTTTTACCCACTGTTAGTTGCACATGGATAGTCTATGATGCTTCGTGCTGTGCCACCAACCTGGAGGTGTGGGTATCTTTGACGAATATTGATACTCCCCCTCCTTTTGTGGTTCGGTCCAAGTTTTGGGGCCGAAAAGCATGGTATGAGGTATAACCTGGTAGTGCTGGGGTGCTCTCGGGAGCCTTGAACCAGGTTTCTGTTACTGCACAGATATCTATGTTCTCCATGCTAAGGAGAGTTTTGAGTGTGTGCATCTTGAGGTTTAGACTTCTGGCGTTGAGTAGCATTACTCTTAGTTTCTTATCCCTTGTGATACCTATGGAGGTGGGTTTGTCTTTTGAGCCTTGCCTAAAAAATTCCCTATGGGGGTAGCAAGAGCCTTTGCCAATATCCGAAAGCCCAGGGGTGACAGGTGCAAGCCGTCCTTAGCGAAGCATCGTGGCTTGTCGAGCATGTCATCCCAGGCTGACAGGCATTGGATCCCCTTTGAATGACACCAATACTTAAGCCAATTGTTGAAATTGATCATCTTGTCTTCATATTGTGGCATCATTCTTGGTGAGGGTAAGATGCTACTCAAGGTCAGGTTCATACCGGCCTGGGCTACATACTCGGAGAGCTCCTCTATGTCTCTTTTTTCATGTAGTCCAGGGAGGTTCGTCTCGGGTCATTCACACCAGCATGGACAATGACTGAGTCATATTTGTACTTGCCTTGGAATGACCTGAGTGCTTGTGTTATGTGGCGGATCCTAGCGCCCGACAGGCAGCTCACCGTGACCTTCTCCTTGTTCAGCCTGGTGAGCAGGACGTCAGTGTGCCTGACGATAGAGTCACCTATTACAAGTGTATCAAGTGTATTGTTTAGCCTTAAGGGCTGTGACTGTTCGGCACACTGGCTTTGTGAGCTATGTGTTGCACGTGTTTTGTTTTGGGGTAGCGGTTGCTTGGGTGTTTGCTTTGGAGGTCTCTGCTGCTTAGGCAGATTTTTATTTAGAGCCTCTGAGTATGTTTTTGTGTGTTTATGTGTTTGGTTTGCTGTCGTGGTAGGTCTATGTGAGACTGGAATTGTAGCGAGTGTGGTTTCCTTCTCCTCCTGACTGGTTACGCCAGTACTGAGTTGAGAGAGCTTAACCTCCAGTTTGGCTATATGGTTGCATCTCTCACATGTGTTGGAATTTGTTGGGAGGAGGAGAGGGTTGTCTGTGTACATGAGGCAGTTGTAACATTGCCTCAAGATTCCCAGATTCACCAGCTGGACCGGAGAGGAGATTGACATCTGACCTTTGGACATGCTAGAATAGTATTGGGAATTCCTTTATAATTAAAAAAAGGGCCAGTGGGGAACAAGGTACTCAAGGGGAGTTTGTGAGGGTGTAGTGCTTTTAATTTTTTAGTGCTTTTTTTGGATCCAGTTTGCTCAGTGCTTTTTCAATATAATCTAATTTAATTCCAGTGTCTGAGTTTACCCAGATGTCAGTATGACAATTTATCATCCCCTTTGTGGAGCCAAAGTGTTTTGCATAAGATTTCATAAATACATCCATAATCTGTTGTGTCTGAGAAAAAAAAAATGTAGAATCTGTACACAGTTTGTCAATTTGCGTTTTTTTTTGCTCCTTCCACATCTTGTGTATCTATAAAAAGGTTTCCTGTTGTGCTCAATATCTTTATATATATTTTATTCAAATCTTTCTTGATTTTGTCTTGCACTACGCTTAATTTATTTGTCCAACTTGTTTATTTCATTTTCAATGTTGTACTTTGACCCGTCTTATTTTTTATATTATTTCTCTCATTGTATGCCTAGATCCTGATGATAAACATTTTTTTTATTTTTTGCTCTCAAAATAATTTCTTTCAAAGCTTTCCACATCCATCTGCAGTTTTTCGCTGAACACATCACTCCAGTTAGTTTTACATAGTGACTGTTTTGCTTCCATATAATCGGTAATTAATCTTCTGTGCATTAGTTTAAAATTCAATTTGGCAGAATTATATAGCCACGAATTAACCTTTGTAACCCTACGATCATTGCACATCAACAGTGTTAGAACCTGACTTGAAGTAACAGTAATTTTTTAGGAACTCAAACAATGTCTAGTATGTTGTGTTCCCTGGTAGTTTTTTACAGTCTGAAGCAGTTGTTCCTGAACATACATTGTGAATAATTTCCTTACTAATGTTGTTGAATCAATATTATTCCAGTCTGTTTCTAGTAAATTTAAGTCCTCAGCTAGTATTATTCTTCTCTCCTGTGTTTCATGCAAGAAATGTACGAATTCCTCTAGGGCATCTGCACTTGACCTTGGTGTTACACTCCAACAATTGTTATATGTTCCAGGGTTGTCTTTAGATTGTGTAACTGTTACAGTATAGTATTGGTGTTGTCACTGAACATGTAATAAATAATCCCAGATCTCATATCTTTAATCCCTATCATAACATCTCCACTTGATTTTTTTGTTAGAATGTCTGTTACAGTAAAAACATTTATACCCTGACAGAACTGGTTTAAAGTCATTGTTCTGTAACCATATTTCACAAAGAATAACAACATTAACCTTGTGGGAATGTAGCAAATTTTCCAATAAAGAAAAACTTTATTAATGCTGTTACCATTAACAACCACCATAGATGCATCAAATGTGAACTGTTAAATTTTCGACCTGGCAAAAATCCTGTCTAGTGTTTGTCAATACTGCAAAATATCTGCTGCAAAATTTCTCTTCCCTGATCTTGACAGATGCACACCATCCTTTCTGAACATGTGTGCCCAAAACTAGGCTTGGATGCTGTACACATTTCTACATTTCTATTTTTTAAAACAGATTATTTTTTTTCCATGTAGGTGTTTACCCCAAAATCCTTTCATTCACAGTGACCTGACTACCCTTTCTGTATGTGATTCAAGAAAAATAAGTCCTAACACCAGTAGAAGCTATACTGTCTAAGAGGGCTATAAGTTCCCTGCTAACAGGGAGTCCTTACTAATGAGATAATTTGTACCACTTAGGTGGTAGCCCCTAAATACGGAAGACGTAATAAGGGATCTGTGGACCCACGTAGATAGAAACCTCTCCTTTGATAATCACATTGCCAAAGTGGTTAGAAAATCCTTCTATGTGGCCCAACTAATCACAAAAGGGTTTGCATCCAGATCGAAAGAGGTCATTGGGCCCCTCTATGCATCACTCATCAGACCCATCATAGAGTACAATGCCCCATTTGGGATGTACCTTACAAGACACCTGCAACAACTGGAAAGACCACAGAAGTACCTCAGCAAGAGGATCACTGGCCTCAAGCAGATGCCCTATGCAGCTTGACTGAAGAAACTCCAGCTGTACTCGGTTGCATACCGCCTACTCAGAGGTGATCTCTGCCTGACATAACAAGGCCATGTCCAACCCAGAATTGATGGACATGCTCCACCTAAAGAAAACCATATCCCCTCGAGCCACACACTCCAGGGATCTAAACCTCACCACAACAATAAATAGGACGTGCTGGAGGGATAGATTCCTGTCCCAGAGACTTCCCATGCTCTGGAACAAGATTCCAGTCTACATTAGGCAGAGCTCCTCGCTAACCCTCTTCAAGAGAAACCTTGACGAGTGGATGGGAAACAGAAAGTTTACCCCAGGGATCACTTCAATGGCTCTGCTGGACAGAGGCACATGGAACTAATCTAAGGGGGCGGCAAAAGCCAACACATTCCAGCTAGGCTTATAAATGCCTTCGGGCATATAGCCTGATACCTACCTATGAATAAAAACAGATCCGTACTTCCTTACATTAAGGCAGTCCAAGACTTGTCTCACATCTTCTGTTTTTGCTGCTAACAAGCATAACACTATTCAATGTTCATCATCTTCACTGCATATGTAAGTATCATCTCCTCTAATAATTGAATCTCCAGTTACAAGAATATCTTTTCTAACCAGATCTGAAGAACCTTCAACTTCACAATTAGTCTTATTTAATTCCATTGTTTTCATTGTGCATTAAACTTACAAGCATACAATTCTCATCCAGCTGGCTTTTGTACATCCACAGCTTGAGCCATGTATTGAACATCTGTCTTTCTCATCTTTTTTCTTACAGTAATGTTCTTCAGTCCTTCCATGTTCACTTTTGATTTCTTCCTTGTTACCTGCCCCTTGATCTTTTTTCTACCTTCTCTTAGAAAAATGCCTTTATCTGTGGACTGAAGGTTTTCTAATAGAAATATGTTATCATTCCCTGTCATATGTGTGTTGTATATAGCAAAGCAGTGTAATTTTTAGTATGTATTCTCTTCACTTTATAGACATTTATCAGTTCCTTTTTGTTCATTATTTGTTATGAACTTCTTCCTTTCTTTTTGTTTCCTTCTAAACACACAGAATCCTTAGATTACTAAATACTTCCCTCCATAATTCCAAAGTTGTCAGGGGCATAGTCTTGTTTCATAGGGGTTGAATGATCTTTAGACACATAATTTCCTAAATGTGTTCTATTTGTTCTTTGCCTAACATTATTTATCTCATCAGTCCGGTCATTAATATATGTAACAACAGTTTTCCAAGCCATGCCAATTGCACAAGGCATTCATCATCAGTAAGTCTAGATTTATTCTTAATAATGGTAAGCAAGTCATCCAACTTTTGATATGAGGAACACAAGTCAGTGTTATCAGGTGTTGAGCGTTTATTACACTGTCCAAGGTATTTGTGCTTTAGCAAATCATTAATGGCATACTCATTTAAGGAATCCATATTCGGCTTCAAACGAATAAAAAATTGTAAAAGAAAAGAATAATCAAAATCAGTAACCATAGAATTCAAAGAGAATGTAAATCAACTTCTATTAAAAAAAAAAAATCACACATGCAATATACCACTAAATACTAAAGTAAGTACAGTAAAGTTGTTGCTGTGACTATACAAGTTCTGAAAGTCAGACAAGAGCTGTAATTTCTTTACTTGCTCACTATCGGTCACAGTTGCACTTCTTTTAAACAGTAAACAAACCAAGAAGAAACTCTTCAGCGTGGAGGGTGTGATGTTCACTTCCTGAATTATGTTATGCACTTAGTTCACTTAATAAAAATCAAACTGTAAAGTATAACTGTAAAAGTACGTGCTACAAAATAATCAAGTAGAAAATAGTAGATAGTCCACAGTTGAGTTAAAAATGGAGTATCCTTTATTGAAATGCACAAACAAGTGATCCTAGTTGAGTGTAATGAAGAGTATCAAAAACATTCCTAATTTATATATATATATAATCATGTTGTTTGGAGCAAGGGAATAGTTGCAGAGGGTGGATGTTCTTCATTCCACATTGCTGCAGTCCTAACCATTGGGTAGTCCGCTGTCCCAGTCGGCCCGAATACCAAAGTATATGGCTGACGTCGGTCAAGGCGCATTAGTCTGACGTCAGGACGTCAGGGTACTAATGCGCATGACCGACGTCATATCCTCAGTCTTTTTTGCCGCATGGTCCGATGCAGAAGCAGTTTTGCGAGTGCAGGTTGGCGTTCTGAAATTTTCTGAAGTCGGAGTTTCAGACCGAATCAAAGTTGGCTAAGTACCCCGTTGGGGAATATTTTTGGTTTTTCTTGCCTCAGTATTTAACCGGATGTCAGAAAAAGTGAATAACTGTATTTCTTGTGGGAAACAGATACCTCATAGGGATTACCATACCTTGTGTATACCTTGTTTAGGGCCTGAGCACGTCGTTGTTGGATGCCGCTCTTGTGCTAGATTTAATAAACGCACTATTAAGAGAAGGTTAGACTGTGCCAGGTTAGTTTTGGGAAGCGTTGTAATTATAAAATGCCGTCGGATGCTCCGGCCCGCTTCGTCCAAAAGCGCAAGGACAAAGCAGCAAAGCCTAGAGTGGAAGAACCGACAGTCCCGGACGCCGGTTCTTTAGAAGGCTCAGTGGAGCCGGAGGTTCTGCCAGGAGTTTCTTTGGAGTCTCAGGGAGAGACTTTACTGTTACAGGATGTGTCCTCTCAGGAGGTAGGCCAGGCTGAAGGGGCTTCTCAGGTGGCTGTTCTTCCCTCTCTTCCTAAGGTGGTTAGAGCCTCCCCTTCTGTTTCCAAGGCTTCTTTGAGAGGCAGGCCAGGTTTAACTTCAGTGGGGGTTTCTCCTAGCTCTTCAGGATCTTTGCCTAAGAAACATATGCTTAAAATGGCAGAGGATTTGATTACTATGATTAGAGGTTCTATGCCCCTCCTGATAAGAGGCCTAGGGTGGAACCTGAGTTTGAGAGTTTTGAGCAGTGTTCGAGGCTTCTGAGTCTTCGGCTGAAGACTTGCAGGAGTTTCCTCCTTATTCTGATTCTGATGTGGATGATTCTACTCCTTCAGCTTCTCCTCCTGAGGATTTTTCATTTTCAGAGACTCTGCATTCCATGAGGGAGCATTTTAAATGGGAAGGTCAAGATTTCTCTGACTCCAGGAAGAGGCTTAGGGAATTCTTGTTTTACCCCAGCATAGGCCTTTAGCTATACCTCCTGTTTTGAATGTGGACGAAGATGTTTTAGCAGAGGCTTCCCTGAACCCTGATTCTTTGCCTCCTGCCCCAGTTAAACCGGATAGGTACTATAGGGTGCCTGAAGCTCATAAGTATCTTTTTAAGAGTCCTAGGGCAGACCCGAAAACTGTCTCTCAGGGGCCTAAAGGTGTTAAGGCTTCTGTTGTTAAAAATCCTGTTCCTCCTGATAAAGAGGCAAGGGCTTTGGATAGATGGGGAAAGAAAGTGTATACTTCTTCCACTTTAGCCATGAGGGCGTTGAATTGCCAGTTTCACATGTTAAAATATCAAAATTATCTCCTTTCACAATTGAAGTCTAAGGTGGATGCTCTGGCGGAAGGTATTGAGTGTAAAGAGTTGCAGGATTTAGTTCATGTGTCTGAACAGGTGGGTAAGCATTCCTTGCAATGTGGTTTTGATGCTGTGCAGGCCTCCTCGAGGGTGGCTGCCACTGGTTCTGTTCTTCGTAGGCACGCCTGGTTGAGGGATCAGAATTTAGCTGAGCATGTTAAGACAAGGATTTTGGATGCTCCTTTACAGTCTGACGTGTTGTTTGGTTCGCCTGTGGAAGCAGTTTTAAAGAAAATGGAGGACAAGGCTAAGTCTATGCAAACTGTTAAAGATTTTTTGCAGGTGCAGCCTCCGAAGTTTAGTAGAAATTGGCCTACTAAGGGATGGACATATCCTGCTTATGATTCCCAGTCTAGGGGTAGGTCTATCCGTGGTAGGGGCAGAGCTCAAGGTTCTTTTAGGCCTAGAACAGGGAGTTCACCTGCTCAGACTTCTGGTGAGGGCAGGGGTCAGTCCTTTCGTAAACAGACCCAATGACCTGCCTTTTCAGCTGCCAGTACGTTCTCGTCTGGCAGCACCTTTGGGAGGAAGGTTGGCTCTTTTCAAAGAAAATTGGGATTTAATTACCCAAGACAGATGGGTTTTGGATATCATTCACCACGGTTACAGGTTTTATTTCCATACCTTGCCTCCTTTCAAAGGCATGCCAGACATTCCTCCTCTACAAAGAAAAGAAGCTCACAAGCAAATTTCTCTGTTACTCCAAATAGGGGCCATTCAGCCAGTTCCTGTGCCAGAAAGGGGCCTAGGATTTTATTCTCGCCTGTTCCTAGTACCAAAGAAGGGGAACACATGGAGACCAATTTTGGATTTATCTATCCTCAACACTTATCTGGACATTCCCAAGTTCAAAATGTTGACGTTACAACAGCTTTTACCTCTGCTGGGCAAAGATCACTGGATGGTAACTTTAGATCTCAAGGAGGCTTACCTTCATGTGCCTATCAGACTACGTTGCAGGAAGTATCTGCGTTTTCGAGCTGGAAATTCCCATTATCAGTTCTCTGCATTGCCCTTTGGCTTATCTACTGCCCAGAGTATTCACAAAGGTTCTGGCTCCAGTGATAGCTTACTTCAGGCTAAAAGGAATTCAAATCTATCCTTACTTGGACGACTGCCTGATTCTGGCTCAAGAAAAGGAAGACCTTTACAGCATTTGGAATATGTGATAGCAGTGCTAAGATGCCTAGGGTATTCTGTGAACGAAATAAAGTCCAGTCTAGTACCCTCTCAAGACATGTGCTTTCTGGGTGTGAGACTGAATACAGCAGCCCAGATGGCCTTTTTAACCCCGGACAAACAAAAGAATCTTTCCATTTACTTCCATCAACTATCTCTTCAGTCCGGGCTGACTGCAAGGACAGTCCTTCAAGCCTTAGGGTTCATGGCATCTTGTATTCTGGTGCTTCCCAATGCCAAACTGCATATGAGGAAGCTGCAATGGTATCTCAAAAATGTATGGACACAGCACTGCCAGGATTTGGACACTGTCATTCAAATAATACCTTGCATTCAACAGGAATTTTTGTGGTGGGCTCAGGAATGTCACCTAAACAAGGGACTCTCTGTGACCCGGCCAGAGGCGAGTCAGATTCTAACGACAGATGCCTCAGACATTGCTTGGGGAGCTCATCTAAATGGAAAGTGGATACAAGACAAGTGGCCTGCCAGACTACAGCATCTACATATCAACATGAAGGAGATGTTAGCAGTCCAGTTTGCATTAATGGCTTTCAAGGAGTTACTTCTTCCAGGGCAGGTGTTGATTCTAACAGACAACACAACTGTCATGTGGTACATCACCAAACAAGGGGGAACACATTCTTACCCGTTGTGCAGGCAAGCAATGATTTTATGGGAGACTGCGCTCAGCTTGCAACTAACTCTTCAGGCAAGGTTTCTGCCGGGAGCACAGAACTCCTTAGCAGATGTGTTAAGCAGACAAATCATGGATCCCCACGAGTGGAAACTGGATCTTCATGTATTTCGAAATTGACAGTGTCATGGGGAACTCCAGACATAGATCTGTTCGCTTCTCCACTAAACCACCAGCTGCCAAAGTTTTGCACAAAGAGGTTTCATCACACAGCTTGGAAAGTGGATGCTCTTTCTTTCAGTTGGAAAAATCTTCTTGTGTATGCCTTTCCACCTCTGCCTCTTCTCCCAAAGGTGCTCCTAAAGGTCAGACAAGACAAGCCAAGGATGATTTTAATAGCTCCAGATTGGCCTCGGCAACACTGGTACCCATTACTGAGGAGTCTGGTAAGGAAGCCTCCATGGCCTTTACCTTTGATTCCACACCTGTTGTCTCAGAGGGACGGTCACCTGCTCAATGTCAAGCTTCACTCTCTTCATCTAACAGCCTGGCATATTCTGTTTTGAAGCACAGCAGGTCTCAACTTCCTCAACTAGTTTTAAATGTGATTGTGGAAGCCAGAAGACCTAGTACAAGGAAAGTGTACGCAGAAAAATGGAAGAGATTTTTATTTTGGAGTGCAGCAAAGAATTTGGAGATTTCTGAGCCTAATTTGAGTGTGGCTCTTCAATATCTTACTGAGTTATTGGACAAAGGTTTGTCTTTCTCTTCCATTAAGATTCATGCTGCAGCAATTTCAGCTCACTATGATTGTGACCCACCATTGTTTTCGCATCCTTTGTTCAAGCAATTTCTTAGAGGGGCAAAGAATATAAGACCCCCACGTAGAGCTCCTACTCCTGCTTGGGATCTCAATTTTGTGTTGGAGAAACTTACTCTACAACCTTTTGAGCCTGCGGCTACTGCTGAATTAAAATACTTGTCATGGAAGACTGCTTTTTTGTTGGCCATTACTTCTGCAAGAAGGGTTTCTGAATTGCAGGCCCTTATGGCGGTAGAGCCTTTTTTGATTTTCCATAAGGATAGGGTATCATTACGTACTAATCCTTCTTTTATGCCTAAGGTGGTTTCTAGTGTGGCTTTAAACCAAACTATTCATTTGCCTACTTTCTATGCAGATCCCCAAAATAAGGGGGAATTGATTTTGCACACTTTAGATGTACACAGGCAGTTGTGTTATTATTTAAGCAGGACCAAGGATTTTAGGCAGTCTCAGCAGTTGTTTGTTTCTTTTGCTTTGAGTTCTCAGGGCAAGCCTGTGTCAAAACAAACTATTTCTAAGTGGATTGGGTTTTGCATTGCATTTTGTTATTCCCATCATGGCAAGGAGATTCCAGCTGGGATTAGGCCTCATTCCACTAGGGCTACTGCCACTTCAACAGCATTTCTAAGGGGGGTGGCAACTAAGGATATTTTGGAGGCAGCTACTTGGAGTTCCGTGCATACTTTCTCTAAGCATTACCACCTTCCTCTCTACTCTAAATCTAGGGCTGGTTTTGCCACAGCTATTTTGCAAGGCATGTTGACAGCTCCTGCTTCCTTATGATTTGCCAGCCTCCCTTACCTCTGCTTTGGGATTCTACCCAATGGTTAGGACTGCAGCAATGTGGAATGAAGAACATAGTACAGTTTTGTACCTACCATAAATGTAGATGTTCGAGGATCCACATTGCTGCAGTCCAATTTACCCTCCCTCCTTCCCTCTGTGTTTAGGGGTGGTTGTGTGGGTGAGGTTATACTCTTGTAATTTTGTATATATTGTACATATTTTTGGTGCAGGAGTGTTTGGTGTTTTTGGTTTTGGCCTTGTCTTTTTAGGGTCTTCTGACATCTGGGGCAAGAAAAGACTGAGGATATGATGTCGGTCATGCGCATTAGTACCCTGACGTCCTGACGTCAGACTAATGCGCCTTGACCGACGTCAGCCATATACTTTGGTATTCGGGCCGACTGGGACAGCGGACTACCCAATGGTTAGGACTGCAGCAATGTGGATCCTCGAACATCTACATTTATGGTAGGTACAAAACTGTACTTTCTTTTAAGAGCAATAAAAGCATTAGAATCATTCCCTTAGCCAAGTCCCTCTTCCCCTTAATCCAATAGTGTAAACGGAGACTGTGCTGCCTAAAACTGAAACTGAAGAGCTAGAGCTAAATTACAATCGAAGACCAGTTTATTAACACTTTGTACAGGCTAACCAACTAATCCAAAACTTTATTAAGAAACTATCTAACTAAAAAAATGACTGACTAACAAAAATCTACCATTAGACATCTACCAGAATAAATATTAATAAATATACAACTTTTAATAAAGATAACTTTCGTATCAGATAAATACTTCATCAGGGTTGTGTGTCAAAAACAAATCATAATATGATTGAACATGTGTATAGATATACAACTGAAAACTTAAGTAAGATGAAAACATAAAAATAATTGATAAGCTGGAAATAGTGATAAATGTTAAAAATAAAGCATTAAGGCCATGGGGTTCTGTTAAAGTATGGCATCTAACTAAGAAAAAAACTTGGTTTGAGTGTGCAAGAGTGCTTTTGAGTAATTGCAACCTTTAAAACAGAAAAAGAACATGACTAGGCCCATGCACATTGTGTGCACTGTCAGATTTTCACTGCCTAAAAAGAAAAAGTGTAACAAAAGTGTTCAGTTTAAAATCTAAAGTAGCATTTAATATGGAGCCATCAAAAATGATTAAAGCATACATGAGCCACCAAAAATATGTTCTTTATAACATTGTAAGTTAGTGCCAAAAGAGGTAAACCGTGTTTGATATTTGTTTTTAAACACAATATAAGCAAGTAATGTCAGTCTTTTAATAGTCTTTTAAACAGTGAGGCAGTTTTCTGAGATCTAGTATGCTTTTTGTGGAGCAATAATAATTAAGCCCCAGTTTTCTAAAGGAGTTCAGTTTCAGCTGCCACAGTAGTTCACGTTTTTCTAAAAGATTAGGGATGTCTCCTTCCAGTTCCAAAAGGTCCACATGGTCAATAATTTGAAATTTAAAGCCAGTGTAGCTTTTGTGTAGCTGCAGGTGCCGAGCCAGTGCATTATTCTTGCACTTAACTCAAATTTCAGAAAGATGACCAGAAATCCTTTTAAGTTGTTTGAGCATTTTCCTCACGTAGAATGCTTCACAGTCATTGCAGCTAGCTCTGTAAACCACCTCCATTGAGTTAAAGTCACCTCCTGCTTTGGTTTTAATCATTTTTCTTTAAGGGCAGAAAACCTGTACCCTCTTGTATGTGCTGACAAAAGACACAGTTGGTTCCACACTTACTGGTGCATGTATCCTGTGGTCTGGGCCTACCTTCAACCCCACTCCTGATGTTCCTGGCTTTTCTGGACACAAAGGAAGGAACTTCTCCAAGGATGTCCATTAAATATGAGCTTTCAGTAATTATGGCCCAGTTCTCTCTAATAACTGTAATAGTCAACAGTACAAGTCAAGATACAGCTGCCTTTAGATTTGTTGTCCATAGATTTCTTTAACACTCTCCTATAAGGCCTGTTAAGTCTGGTGGATTTGTACTTTTTAGTTCAATTATAGGTTCCAAAATGTTTCGTAACATATTGCTTTCGTATCCCGTCACCAAATAATCATTTTCAAGTCCATTTAGGTTGTTAAGAAAGGGTTCCATTTTTGTTATGATCCTAGCCAACCTGTAGCCCTGGGACTTAACAACTTTGTATTTCATCCTGGTAGGATGGAGACTCTTATTATGTAGAGGGAGGTTTACTCTGATAGGTTTTCTTTAAAGACCTGTGTCAATGTTGTAAAACAACAAAGAAAAGACCAGTGAAAGTGGATGCTCAGTTTATTATAAGAACTTAGCACCTTGGGAAACAACTGCCTTCAAAGAGTATAAACTTTCAAAGAAACTCAACATCTTGTATATCATTCCTTAAAAACACACCACACAATTAAACAATCAAATAATTACATAATCAATTAATTAAATATTTATATAATTATAACAATGTCCAATTACATTCAACATTTAAACCTGTAGGTCCCCATCTATGACCTGTACCATGTATTTCAATGTACTGGAGTCGCTCACCATTCAGTCCATTACCATATTCATTAGTGATTTTCACTATCCCACCATAAACTGGGATACATACACAACCACTAACAAGCAGACCCATAGATTCCCAGATTTTGTCAATGCAAACACCCTGGAACAGCTAACCTGCACACCTAGTAGACATACAAGTATTTTGGATATCATAATGACACGTATGAGAGAATGTTTCAGCCCCCCCCAGTGTAATACCTTCAACAGTCCGATCAGATCACAAAGCAAACACCCTTGAAATAAAAAATTATAAAGCTTGACCACACAGCAAACCTCAGAGCCTTTAAGAAGTTTTCTAAAACTAACTGCCTGCTATTAAGTGATAGTATAGTTAAATTCTAAGTCCCCCCACCCCAAACTCTGAAAATTCTGTGGCCCATACAGTAGTGTTTATGGAAACTTTGTACAAGCATGTAAATATCTGCACAGAAACAGCGCTACTAAACCAAAATAAACTTAAGACAAAACTCTAAAATTAACCCCCTTGGTGGATCACCAGTATAAATAGATTGTACAAGAAAAGAAAGAAAATCCTTTTCCAGAAATAGGAAGAGCTATGCCGAACTGGCAAAAACTTCATCATCAGGCTCAATAAGCAATTCAGGGGACTAATTAACTTCACCAAAGTCAACTTTGGGGCAAAAATAGCTTCCCATGTTAAGGATAATCAGAAGACATTTTTCAGTTATTTGCACAGCCTCAAGGATAGCACCCAACAGTGTGGTGAACTAATAGTAAATGGAATTCCCAGTACCATACCTAGCTAATAAATTTAGCTCCAATTTCGCCCACTATCCTCCAGGAAATGCCGTCAACCATTTCTCTCCCAACAATCACTAAATAACCGGTTTTGACTGTGTTCTCCAAAACTAAAACACTGCATCGAAGGGTCCTAATACTAAACCACAATACCTCCTAAATATTCTGAAACACAACTTCTCAGGCCCACTAGAATCCCTATTCAACCACAGCCTCCAGGCAGGCTTCATGGACAGCTGTTGCAGTAATAATCCCCCTACATGAAGGGGGACTATTAACAGACTGAGGGAACTACAGACCCATAAGTTTGATTGGTCTTGTATGCAAGGCCATGGAAAGAATTGTTGTGGACCTGAAAATGACACAAGAAATCCTCAAACACTGGACCCATTCTAGTTCAGCTTTGTCAAGGGCAGGTCATGTTTACTAATCCTGATGGACGTCTTCAAGAAGGTCACTAGAGCCATGGACAAGACAAAATGTTGCATACTGCCTACCTTGACCTGGCGAAGGCATTTGACATATCTCTCGCTGGTATTGTAGACAAACGCACAAATTTAAGCATAAATCCCTGTGTCACCCAATGGATAACTGAATGTCTCATGGATAGGACTCGTGAAGTTAGGGTGGGAGAGTCCACCTCCACCAAGAGGCTTGCTACCAGTGGTGTCCCACATGGCTCGGTACTAGGACCTCTTCTGTTTGGACTATACTTCTCTGAAGTCAAGGCAAATGCAGACTGCCTTTGGCTGATCAAATTTGCTGATGACTGTAAGCTGGGTGCAATCACGGAATCCCTCAAAGGTGTAGATATCATTCAGGAGAGTGTGGCACAAGCAAATAACTGGCACCAGAGCCATAGCCTGAAACTCTGTACAAAAATGCATAATTGTACCCTTTGAAAAGATGACCACCCTTGCAAATTACAACATTGCTAATCCCATAATAGGACACCAGGTAGACTGATAGAGTAGCAACTTTGATCACCATTTATCCATAGTGGTGAGAAAAATCCTTCTGCATGGCACAACTTTATAAGTAGAGGCACAGCATCCAGGTCTAAGGAGATCATAGTCCCACTATACTCAGCCATAATTAGACCAATAATCAAATACAGTGCACTTTTCTGCAAATACCTGACCAGGCATTTGTAACAGTTAGAGCAGCTGCAGATGTTTCTCACTAAAAGAGTACAGGGTGTGAGTAAGTTGTCCCATACTAACCACCTCAAAGCCTTGTACCTGAACCTCAGTAGTCTGCAGGAGACTGAGTAAAATATGTGCCTAACCTACAATGCATTCTCTGATGCAGCCCTGATGGATCTGTTGTACATTCACAAAACAAGCAGTACTGGAATTACCTGATCTATGAATCTAAACATCCTCTGTGACATAAAATATGTTTGAGGGACAGGTATGTGTCTCAGGGATTATGCTTTCTGTGAAACAGAACCCCATTCATGTGAAGCAGAGCTCTTCCCTAAGCTAATTCAAACACAGTTTGGTCCAATGGATGGGTTTGTCAACTGTGTCCCTTTTGTATAGGGCAGCTGGCAAATGCCAAAGCTGTTCTAGTCCACAGTTATTGATAATTGGAGAAAATTGAGGCATGAGTGGCTAGGCTTAAAAAGGCTCTAGGGCCATTAGCATAGTAGCTTCCTATGATCTAGTTGGTAACAAGAAAATGACCGGCACCCATTCAGTGATCATGTTCCTCTGGAATTGCAGTATTTGTGTGAGTTACTTTCCTATGTCCTTTGTTACTTTTCTGTGAAGGTTCATTTGTTGGAAATGTGACAATGCCTGCTTATCACACCTCTGAACCTCATAGCTCTTATAAACTTGCATTGACATGCATTTTCTGAAGAATATGAAGATAAAACTCATGTGTATGTCATTATTTGGTGACTTCAATCCTCAAACATGCGTCAGAAAACCAAAATATTATGAGAAACACACCAAAAATGTTAGGCAAAATCTGGAACTTTTGTAAAATCTGGACAGTTTAGAGGTATGCTGCCCATCCCTGTTTGAATATAGCCGTATGTGAAAATATTTTTGAAAAGGTACTACATAAGAAGATTCCCAGAAAAATGATGCTTCCTCATTTTAGCACTTGCTCCATTTGAACCAGCTTACCTGTCTGACTTGAGTTTCTTGACATGGAAAACTGTTTTGATTGCTTTGACCTCTGCAAGAAGAGTGTCTGAGTTGCAAGCTGTTATGATGAGTCAGACGTATCTTGTCCTTAATGTAGATGGAGTTTCTTTGAGAAATAATCCTTCTTTTATGCCTAAAGTGGTATCTGAGTTTACTTTAACCCTGTATCTGAAGTAGTTGTTTTCATTTGTCTTCAACCTGTGGGTTCATGTATCTGACACAGCCGCATATCCAGCATCTGATCCAAGCTCAAACCTCCTTCCCTTAACCATAATGCCCCTGTCTCCTTCCTCCCTTCAGATCGCATTTGCTGCCTGTAAAGTCCGCAACATGGTCTCAGCCCTCTGCATAAAACGTCTGGTAAGTGCTGCTTTTTTGGGGTCAAATATTCAATCTCTCTATTTTAATATTCCTCTTTACTTTCTGCCTCCCCTCTGCATGGTCGTCGGTTTTAAAAAAAAAAAAAACTCTTCTCTTCCCTTCCTTAGCTTGTGTGGTTGACTGCTTGTGAGTGTGATGGGCCTTCCTTGGGGAAATGTCCGACACTCCTAAGCCAGGGTTCAGAAAGTGTACAGTGTGTGGCCATAAGCTCTCCCCAGCCGATGGCCACACTTTATGCGTAGTGTGTCTGGGGTAATCCTATATTCAGACCTCCTACTCCATCTGTGCTGGGTTTAATCCCTGGCCACTGAAGGACAGGAGGGATAAGTTAATAGTTAAGAGTCCAAAGAGGGAAGAAGAACCTTAAGTCCCTGCGGCCCCAGCTTCTGCTTCTACCTCCTCCCCGGCCTTGGGGACTCGCACTCTTTCTAAGAGGCCCAGGGATGAGGAAAATTCATCTAAGAAGGATAGGTTGAGAAAGCCATCTCTGGATCGCTTGGCTCAGACCAGCCATCCACCTAAATCTAGGTCAGTTCTGGGACCGGAGTCTCCCTGGCATCATTATCCCTGGTTTTCCCCAGAGCCAGAGGAGCCCCGAATCCGATCACTGATGCAAGTTTCCCATCACTGCCCTCCCAGGCTGGTGTCTGTTGCTTACCCTTCCCACTCCACTCTGAGCCTCAGTGAAGCAGAGATGGACAGGATGATGTGGAAATTCATCCGCACCCAGATTCCCCCATCAGGTCAGAGGGTGACTGCTCCTCTTGGCCTTTCTTAGGATGTCCGTTCCCCTTCAGCTTTAGTTGTGGTGAAGAGGGTTCTTTTGATTTTGTCGAGACCCCTGACCATCTCATCCTCAGACTCCGCCCTGATTCCCTCTGTTTTGGGTATGGCTCTGGCCATCCTGCCATCTCAGGGACAGCCTGCCTCCATCTTGCCTCAGGAAGCTTCCGCTTGGGAACAGCAGAATGTTGGCGAGTCCAACCCAGAGATTCCCACTGAGGAGATCCCTTGCAAAGCATGTGCAAAAGGAGGCACTTAAATTCCCCACCGGAGTCACTCATCGAAGACATCGATTTGGAGGAAGGGGAAGGTTCCCCCAGGTCACCCCCCCCCGAGGATGTCTTCTTTGGAGACCTCATGGAACACCTCCGCCAGCAAGGGGGGGGGGGGGTCTGCCCAGGAACCTACCTCTGATGAATCGGTGTTCCTCGAGGCATTTGGCGCAAGATCCTGTACTTCCTGGATGTCCCCTTCTGCAGATCCTTTACTGGACCTGATAACATTTCAGGCATGGAAGGAACCGGACATAGTGGAACCCATCCACAACCACCTGGATAAAGTTTTGCGCCCCCTTTCGTATAGGTCACACTGGAATAAGGGGTCCCCGTTTGATGCTATGGTGGTGGCAGCTGCCACTAGGAAAGAGCTCGCTAGGAGACCTCTACAGTTCATCTTCTGGACCGAGAGTTAAGGGCGATGGACCACTTCATGAAGCGGATGTACGCTTTAGCGACTTTTTCTGTAAGAGTGCTGAATTACATGGCACACGTGATTCGGCTGCAGCAAGACCTAATGAAGGAGATTGCTAAGTCGACCCCCGAGTCCATGTTGGTGGAGGACAAAACAAAGTTTTCTGCTCGTATGGGCACTCACTTCTATGCATCTCCTCTCCCATGCTACCGGGGGAGCTGCTAGACCAGCCGGCACAGGCGTTGCCATCAGGCGACATGCCTGGCTCCAGCTATGTTAGTTCTTGGAACCTTTTAAGACTTCATTCACCAATGCTCCGTATGACGGTTCCTCCCTGTTTGGAAAGTCAGTACGTGAGACTTTAGTTCAGAGTGAGAAGGATGGGAAGACTGTGTCTGCCGTCAGAATCCACTTCTCCACCCCTCAATGATCCTTTTGTAGGAATCAGCAAGGGACCAAGAAGATGTGTTTCCGGAAATCTCAGACTTTTCCCCGAGACACTCCGGACTCGCCTTCCCCCAGGGGCAAAGGGGATATAATGGACGTCACCATAGAGGAAGAGGTCGTCCGAGAAATTGCAGGTCTTGAGAACCTTTCTCGATCAGACCCACGCAGCAGCCCTGAAAGGTTGTCCGACTGCTCGTCTCTGGAGGCAGTCAGAGTTCATCTGTTCCCACACCTAACAGAGTGGGAGTCCATCACAAAAGATCATTGGGTGTTGCAAATTATATCCAGAGGCTGTTCAGCCCCATTCCTCGAGCCACCTCCACCGCCAAAACACCTCCTGGACATTCCACCTGTGCACAGGGAGGATGCAGCACTAGAAATTGCAAAGCTGCTAGAAAAATGGGTCATCCAATGGGTTCCCCAAGACCAGTCCAGATTAGGCATTTATTCCAGGTTCTTTTAAGTGCCAAAGAAGATGGGGGACCCAAGTCCAATTCTGGATCTATCCACCTTGAACCTGTCAGTGGCCAAGATGAAATTCCGGATGGTCACCCTTCAGTTTATCCTGCCCTTCCTCCAGGAGAACGATTGAATGTTAAGATGGACAGACTCTCTCTGAGGTTTCTCTGCTTCCATGTAGGAGCCAGTCATTATCAGTTCAGAGTGCTCCCCTTTGGTCTCACCACAGCCCCCAAAGTGTTTACCAAAGTGCTGTCAGTAGTAGCGGCTCACCTGAGACTCCAGGGCATTCAGGTATTTTCCTACCTGGACAATTGACTCCTTGCTGCCCCTTCCAGGCATCAACTTGTCAAGTGAGGGATTCCTTTCTTGTACTGGCCCAAAGGTAAGCATCACCATCAATGTCAGCAAATCATCTCTGGCCCCGGTTCAGACCTTAGACTTCATTGGGACTTGGTTAAACACAATTCAGACAAGAGTTTTCCTTCAGGATGCGCAGTCTGAAGCTACATGTTCTTTACGTTCTTCAAACTCACTCTTCGACAGCAGAAGTAGTACTACGGATGTTGGGGTCCATGGCGGCCACAATCCATTTTTTATTCTTGGCACATCTTCACATGCGGATCCTTCGGTGGACCCTTTCTGTACAATGGTCCCTGTTAGATCTTCCGTTATCTCATCCTGTTTGAATCTCTCAAGTGTGCAGGGACTCTCTCTTCGGTGGTGGATTCATTCCCTGGACCTGGTCTGGGTATGTCCTTTTCTCCCACCATTCCCCAAGGCAATGGTGACTACGGATGCCTCCCAGCTTGGGGGGGCATTGCTTGGAAAGAACAGTTCGGGGCACGTGGTCCCCCTACAAGACCAATTTGCATGTCAATGTCCTGGAGATGAGGGCAATGCTTCTCGCGTTGCAGGATCTCTGTGCCCATCTTCCCTCAGGAATGATTGCTGTCCAGACATACAGTATGTTGGTGGTCTGGTACATCAACAAACAGGGGGGAACCAGTTCTTACCCCGTCTGTCACGAAGGCATGTGTGTGTGTGTGAATGGGCAACCTCCACTGGCCGTTTTCTGGTGGCAATGCATATTCCGGGACGGTCCAACATTCTAGCGAACAGGCACAGTAGATCTATCCTGATGCCTTACGAGTGGTCTCTGAATCCTTCAGTAGTGGAACAGATCTTTCACAAGTGGGGGGGTCATACTTGTTGCGATCTATTTGCCTCTCCTTCCAATGCGAAATGCAGCGAGTTATTTGCTCTGAATCCCCCTCCGGGGAAAGCCTCAGAGGCACTCTGATTTATGCTTGGCCTCCCTGTCTTCTGTATGCTTATCCTCCTCTACCCTTGATATCAAATTTTCTTCAGAAAGCTCGCAGGCTGGGGATCTTTGTGATCCTCATTGCCCCATTCTGGCCACGCCAGGTCTGGTTTCCCACTCTGTGGTCTCATCTGGTGGCTCCACCATGGACATTGGATCCAGTTCTGTATCTCATTTCTCATCCATCAGGGATTCCCCATCCAGACCTGGACAGTCACTGCTTGGTTGCTTCACTTCCCATGATTATCAGGACTCCCGGTTTATCTTCTCCCATCAAAAGAATTCTGGTGGCGGCTCATAAGTCTTCCACAAGAAAGGTGTACTGTAGCAAGTGGAAATGTTTTTCTATATGAGCTGCGCAGCGTGCATTGGATCCCTTTACTGCTCCAGTGGCGCAAGTTCGTCCACAGTCAAAAGTTCAACTGGCTGCAATTTCAAATTTTCATGTGGGGGAAAATATGACTTTCTTGGCATCTTCAAAGCTTTGCAAGACGTTCCTTAAAGGTGCCTTTCTTCTGAGACCCCCGGTGAATGATCCTGTGCCACATTGGGATCTTACATTAGTGCTTCAGGCTTTAGTTTCGCCCCCTTTGAATCTGCAGCTTTGGTGGATCTGCAGTTTCTGTCCTGGAGGACTGCATTCTTAGTTGCCATTACTTCTGTCAGGAGAGTGTCGAAACTTCAAGCCCCATCAAAGTCCCTTGTATGATTTTTCATAAGGACAGGGTGTCTTTGCACACTAATCCATCTTTTCTTCCCAAAGTAGCTTCAGAGACCAACATTAATCAGATGAACAATCTCCTGGTCTTTTTTCCAAATTTTTAAAATAAGGGAGAATATAAATTGCATTTGTTGGATCTACACAGACAGTTACATTTCTATTTACACAGAACAAAAGCATTTCATAAATCTGACCAGTTTTTCGTTTCTTACCCCAAACTCTTTTTAGGGAAACCAATCGCCAAAGTTACTATTGCCCATTGGATTTCCCAGTGTGTTATTCGGGCATATTCTGTCAGGGGGATTTCCCTGCCAGATCAGGTGAAAGCACATTCTACCAGATCTATGGCCACTTCTGCAGCTTTTTGTTCCAGAGTTTCGTTGGATGATATTTGTTCTGCAGCTACTTCGGCCTCATCTCATACCTTCATTTCACATTATAAGTTGGACATTGTGTCTAGGAACAGGGCATCCAGTGGCTCTGCCATGCTCCGGAATATCCTTCCATGAGGGCCTCCCAGGTGTTTAGTAGCTAGGGACTCTGTCCCACAGGTTGAAGATCAAATGAAGACAACTACTTCCGATAAAGAAGTTATGTACTCACCATAACATTCCTTCTGAGTAGTTGTTCTTCTTCATTTGTCTTCAACCACCCCCCTTCCTTCCCCCGGGCTTGTCTGAACTGTTTGTTGGCTTTATAAGTATAGAAGGTGGACACCTTCGAGGTGCCCTTTTGTTCTTCTCTCTGTTCAGAAATTTTTCTGGTAGTGACCAGGTCCTGTTGGGTCAGGTTTGAGTAATCGATTGGGCAGCAAACTCTGTCTGAAGGGAGGAAGGAGACAGGGGCATTATGAGTAAGGGGAGGAGCTTTGAGCTCGGATCAGATGCTAGATATGAGGCCGAGTCGGATCCGTGAACCCACAGGTTGAAGACAAATGAAGAACAACTACTCAGATGGAACATTATGGTGAGTACACAACTTCTTTTTTTCTTTCCAGAACCCAAAAATAAGGGAGCAGATATTTCATACCTTGGATGTCAACAGTCAACTCAAGTACTATCTTGACAGAACAAAATCTTTCAGAACTTTGATCAGTTCATTTCTCATGAAGGTAAGTAGAAGGGCAACCTGTGTAAAGTTAATGATTTCCAAATGGTTGTTCCATACTATTCTCTTTTGTTGTTCCCATCACAACAAAACTATTCCATGCAGGGTCAAGACTTATTCTATAAGGGCCTTGGCTTCATCTGTGGCTTTTTGGCAAGGGTTGGACTCTAGAAGTATTCTAGAAGCAGCAACTTTGTCTTCTGTGCATACTTTTACAAAGCAGTATACATTAGAATGTTCTGTTCTCATGTTGCAGTATTCCAAACTCTTGGGTTTTCCTCTCTTACTACCCGGATGTTCGGCCAGTATACAAAAATTTTGTAGTCACTGCTAGGTACATAGGATGTCTGATGTTGGCCTAGGGAGTGTGGTCCATAAAAGTGATATCTGCACGTACCTTTCCTGAGAACTTCTCTGCCTCCAGTCGAATGTCAGCGTTCCTGCCGTCTTCGCTTTGGATCTTTGAATTCCAAAAGATAAGTACCCCATTGGGGCCATTTTTGATTCTTTTGTCACTGCATGCCTGTTAGGAATACATGTCATACATGTCATCCAGGAAGGGAAAGTGCAAGTGCGGTTGTCGGATCCCCAATAAGGACGCCAACAAGCTTTGCCTTTTCTGTCTAAGGCCTAAGCACGACCATCTTTCTTGCGTGATTTGTTAGGCCTTTGTGCCTAAAACCCCATGCAGCCACCTGCACACCTTGAATATATATTTAAAAAATCAACATCTTAAACGCTTAGCTTTAGGGATGGAAGGGTTGTCCTGTCACCCTATGGAACCACCTAAAAAGATGGCCAAGGTTTCCAAGCCCAAAGTTGCTGCTGCTGTCCTCCTCCATCCAATCTGTGGCTGACGTTCACCTGGAGGAATGCTCAGAGTCTGATGAAGCAGGTATAGAGGGTACCCCTCAGGATGCTGCAGAATGTAGAGCAGAAGGCACGTTTGGGGAGGGTTTTGCAGATGTTGCATGGTGACGTTGAGGGGGAACTACATGTTCCTATGGCTGGCCAGACAGGCCTTTCTTCTGCTTCCCAGTCTACTGAACCTAGGCCTTCTTCAGACACTAGGCCTTCCTCAGGGCCTACACTTCTTAGGCCTTCATTGAAAAAGAAATCCAAGACCAAGCATCTCTCGCTGTCTCCTGAAAGCCAACAAGATTGGCATGCTTTTTCACAGAGCCTATTTAATTCCTTTATGGCCCTAAGGCTTGCCGTGCCTGGATCTCCACAGGTCGACCCTCCTCCTGTTAGTCTCAGGCCTCAGGTTGAGGATGTCATCGTACCTGAAGCTGAGGATTCCCTGTCCTATGTCTCCCAGATAACTTTTCCTGTTGGATGTGCTTCTCCAGAGGATGAATCTTTAGAGGGTGAGCAAAGGACCTCACCTGTTGGGAGACAATTTCCAAAATGAGGGAATTTTTTAAGTGGGATTCCTCTGAAATGTCTGAGGTACAAAAAGATATTATGAGCTCCAGCAGATCGAAACCCCTGCTCCTTCTGCAATCCCCCCAGTATTACTAGCTTTCTTGGATGCTTTCAGTGCTGCCTCAGTTAACCCTGATTCCCAACCACCTGCTCCCAGGAGGCCTGACAAGTTCTACAAGGTCCCTGAAGGGACAAAACTTTTGATCAAATGTCCTGTAGCTGTCCCTGCCACTGTCTCGCTCTCCACAGACAACCATCCACATTATTGCCATCTACCTTAGTCCTACCTACTGACAAGGACAGTAAGGCCATGGAGCTCCTTGGTAAGAAAGGCTACACTTCCTCTACCTTGGCCTTCAGGGCAGTAAATTACCAGACACATGTTCAAGTATGCCTTGGCACTTTTGGCCCAGGTCACCAAACTTTTAGCTGACCTTCCAGACTCACCTTCCAAGGCTCAAATTTCTAGCCTCATTAATCTCTGTCATCACAAGTCACTAGGCACTCTATTCATTGCAGCTATGATGCTGCAGAAGCCTCTGCAAGATCAGCTGCCTCCACTTCAGTCCTATGACAATATTCTTTAAGGCTTCAGCCCTTACCTGATGACATTAGGGCAAAATTAATGGATTCACCCCTGGATAACTGCCCTTTTTGGAGATAAAGTGGCTGAGCTATTTAAGGCCCTTCAGCAGAAAGGGAAGGAGCTGCAAGACCTTAAACACCCGCTCGTCTCCCCTATTCCCAAATTTCACAGGAACTATCTATCAAAGGCGTAGTTCATTAGGGAAGACCCTGCTCCAGCTTCCCATGCTAGAGGCAGAAAAGACGGAAGGAAACAGCAGACCCCATCTAAGTCTGCTCAAACTCCTGCCCAGAAAACTCCCTTTCAGGATAGGGCAGGTAAGCTTGACTACCTGCCTTCACCCCCCCAAATTCCATTCCCCTGTCCCTAAGGCTGTCTCACTGTCTGCCCCTTTGGCAATTCATTACCTCAGACGGGTGGGTCCTCCATCATAGAAAAGGGTTATTTTATGGCCTGGGTCATTCCCTCTTCTCCAAGAGGGATCCCCCAGCCACCCAAAGACCAACTCCATGTTTTTCAGCCAGTCATAGACAGGCTCCTTTCTCAAAGAACCATACAACCAGTTCCTCTGGCAGAAAAAGGAAAGGGGTTCTATTCAAGACTTTTCCTGGTGCCCAGGAAAGATGGACCCTGGAGACCTAGGCTGGATCTCTCTCACCTCAACCTGTTCTTGCAGGTCCCCGCCTTTTGCATGCTTACTCTTCAAACCCTTTTTCCTTTACTAATAACGCGGGGGTTTCTAGCTGCCTTGGACACAAAGGATGCCTACCTCCACATACCTGTAGGGGCCAGCTACAGGAAATTTCTGCATTTTGCTGCTGGTTCCTCACATTTTCAGTTCTCTGCCTTGCCCTTTGGACTCTCTACTGCTCCAAGGGTCTTCACCAAATGCCTGGCTCTTGTGGTGGCCTACTGCAGGGTCCAAGGAATCCACATTTTTCCATACCTGGACAACCTCCTGATTCAGGCAGAAAGCTCCAGATCCTTGTAGAGCTAACTCCACAAAGTCATCTCCCTCCTGTAGGCTGTGGGATTCAACATAAACTTTCCCAAGTCCAACCTGAGTCCTTCCCAGGACCAGGTTTTTCTGGGGTGCAGAATAAGGACAGATGTTATGAGGGCATTCCTCCTGCCCCAGAAAATGGAAAACCTGACCCAATACCTGACCACCATCCTCAAAGCCACTACTTTGACAGCCAGACAATACCTCAGGCCACTGGGTTACATGGCCTCTACAATTCCCATGCTACCTCTGGCAAGACTCCACATGAGAGAATTTACAATGGTACCCCAGGTCCATATGGACCCAATACTCACACCCATTGGACTTTGTCATCCCCTTCCTCCCTTGTCTGAGGAAGGAGGTTCGGTGGTGGTTAAACCAGATAATGCTCAACCCAGGACTTCCACTGAAATCCCTTCCCCCTGTCCAGGAGATGTACACAGAAGCCTCAGATCTGGACTACAGGGCTACTTTGGGCAGCCTGAAAGTGCAGGGTAGCTGGTCCCACACCTTCGGGTGAGAACACATCAACATCAGGGAAATGAGAATAATCATATTTGCCCTGATGGCCTTTTTTCATGCCCTAAAACAAGGGCCCATGAAGTTGTTAACAGACAATACTACAGTTCTTTGGTATGTGAACAAACAGGGAGGAACCAAATCCTATTTGCTTTGCAGGCTTGCTCTGCAGGCCTGGGACCTGACAGTCCAACACAGAATCTCCCTGCAGGCAATTTATATCCCTTCAGCTCAGAGTATTTAGGCAGACACCTTGAGCAGGTCCATGTCACAATCCCACGAATGGGTGCTTCACAGGGATGTGTTTCTGGACATTGTCCACAGGTGGCGTACACCTCAAATAGATCTGTTTGCCTCTCCCCTGAACAGACAAGTACCACTGTTTTGCACCAGGCTACCCAGTCCCTTAGCAAGGGCAATGGATGCCTTCTCCATCTCATGGAAGCGGATGCTTCTGTATGTATTCCCCCCTTCCCATTACTTCAGAAAGTCCTGCTGAAGATCCAACAGGACAAACCAAAAATCTTGCTGGTGACTCCCTTTTGGTCAAGACATAATCGCTTCCACCTCCTTCTGCATTTAGCCAGGGGCAATCACCACAAGTTATCTCACAGAGTGGACCTTCTCACACAAGAAAAGGGATCCCTGATCATCCCCACCTGGAATCTCTGAATCTAACCCTGTGGGTGATAGAATTCTGATTCGTTCTAGGCACCTTTACACTGAGGACGTGCTAGCAGTCTTGCAGGAGGCCAGGAAACCTAATACTAGGATATCTTATTTGTCTAAATGGAAGAGGTTCTCCATGTGGTGTCAGCATAGACAGCTAGACCCTTTGCAAAGTGAGGTCTCCTCAGTGCTGTCCTATCTGTGAACTAGTGCAGGCAGGGTTGGCATATTCCTCTGACAAAGCACACCTTGCTGCTATTTCAGCCTGTCAGCCTCTTGATCCTCCTCTAACCTCCCATCTCCCTTCAAAGTTATTCCTTAAGGGAGTGCTACACCTCAGACCTCCCTGGAGGCAGGTCCCTCCTCCATGGGATCTGAATTACGTTCTAGAGAAACTCATTAATGCCCCCTTTGAATCAGCTTCCAAGGCATCTCTGAAACATTGTACCTGGAAAACTTTACTCCTTGTAGCCCTGACATCAGCCAGAAGAGTGTCAGAACTCCAGGCCATCATGGCAACGTCTCCCTTCCACAAGGATAGCGTGACCCTGAGGACCAACCCCTCTTTTATGCCCAAGGTGGTCAATGAGCTATCCTTAAATCAGGGTATTCACCTGCCCACCTTTTTTCTTCATCCCCAAAATGACAATGAGAGAGTCTTACATTCCATTGATGTTCACGGACAACTTGCATTTTACCTTGACAAGACTAAGGCCATTGGAAAATCAGATCAACTATTTGTCTCCTTTCACCCCAGAGCCTTGGGAAAGGCAGTGACAAAGCGGACCATTTCTGTTTGGATCTCCAAAGCTATTTCCTTTTGCTACACATTACATGGGAAAGCTCAAATCCAAAATTTAAAGCCCACTCCACTAGAGCCATGGCTTCATGTGGGGCCTTCTCCAAAGGATTGGACACTGCTTCCATCCTAGAGGCAGCTACTTGGTAATTTGTCCATACCTTCACTAAACACTATAGGTTCGATCTTGTCTCAAGATCCAGAGTGGGGTTTGCTGGGGCAGTCCTGCATGGCTTTGTGGAAAGTAGCTCCATACCACCACTCACTCTTCTTCCCTGAAGTTTTGCCACTCACCTAAGAGTTTGGAATACTGTAACATGGGAATAGAAGGACATAGAATAGTTGTGTAAAATCATACCATAACCATAGATCTTGTTCTCTTCCATGTTGTAGTATTCATTCTCTCCCACCTTACCCCCTTCTCTCCATCTGAACGGTCTTTTCTTGGATGGCACAGAGCCTATACAGCTATCCTGGGACTGGAGACAGATTGGGATATTTAGTTCTGAGGAAAGGTATGTGCAGACGTTATTTTTTTTATGGCCCATGCTCCCTAGGCCAGCGTCCTACGTACCTAGCAGTGACTACAAGCTTTTGTATACTGGACGAACATTCGGGTAGCCAGAGAGGAAAATGGAAGAGTTTGGAATACTGCAACATGAAAGAGAAGGACATCTATGGTTATGGTAAGATTTTACACAATTACTCTTTCCCAATCCATGTCTGGGATAGGCTTTGATATGGCCATTCTCCTGGGGTTCCTCGACCCTTTCTCTTTCAACTCCTAGTTATTTTTAGCTGTGTTAATTAAATTATCCATATAGCTTTGGCTACTACAGCAGTGATCATTCGAACATCTACAGTTATGGTGTATTGATCAGTGCTGCAGTAGTTCCTCCCTCAACCCCACCCCCCTTTTTTTTCTGCAGTGCTTTTAATACCAGGGGTTTGGACACTTTTTTTTTTTTCCCTAGCAATGTCTTGTCAAGGCGTTGCTGCCCTCTCTTAGTTGGCATGAAAAATCTAAAGGGCTTGGTGCCCAAACTTTTCCATTTAGTCAGCTCAGCTCAAGGTGCTAAGGGTTTAGATGTATGGAAGGAGCACTGAAGCTTTCAAAGCTGGCCGGCCGTTATATCCTTTGCAGGCTATAACCCATATAGCTTAGTCTACTGCAGCAGTGATCACTCAAACGTCTACTGTTATAATAAGTTTACTTACACACCTGTGCTTTTCTTCTTATCGCTGTTTAAATGCACGTCACATTTTCAAGACTTTTTGCTTTAATGGAAACGCTCAAATAAAAATCTAAAAACATTTTCAGAACACCTCTACCCCCCCCCCCTTTAACTTAAAACGAGCATACACAGCTGTGCACATTTTCAACAAATGAAGTTTAACCCTCTATATAGGAACAATTGCCCCCAAATTGATAGCTGCACACACGGGCCTTACCTAATGTAAACATAAGGCTAGCCATGCTAAAGGGCATGTTACAGCCTGTATTCTTCATTACACTGATTGCTGTCTCTTATTAGTACGCAGCCGTCCTGGAAGTGTCACGACTGGACTTGAGCCCATTTGTTTCCTGTGCTGGATTTTCACAGCACAGAGATAAGGGTCATGTGGAAGAGCTTTCATTCAGGCAGCTGTGAGGAATCTTTGCCCTCTAACCAGCATTACAGCAGTGAGGGTACGTGATCAATGAGGGCATATGGTATAGGTCTTGTCCCCTCCTTTGGGCAGGGGTCAAATAACCCATGTCACTGCAAGAGCAATAAGTCCTCCCAACAGTAAGAACTAATACAATGTTGCTTGGTGGCTGAACCACCACCCCTAAGGCTGTCATTGCATCCTTACTTCTCCTCTGTGGAATTAGGACATTGGATGACCCGTTTCTCCACGCCATCTCCAAAGATGCCCAAGCTGCTAATCAAACTGTGGTCACGTGGGCCATAGTCAAAGTTTTATTTCTCTTTGCCAAAAGAGCTGGCTTATTTGCTTTTTAATATATTACTCTGGTGTATCTGAAAGTTTTTGATGTGTTTTTTTTAAAAAAAAAAATGTTCCCCATGTTTGCTTTGAAGCAGTTAAAAGGAGCAGATATAAAAATGCTGAAAGACATTTAGTTGACTCATGTTGTGTTGAAACAGTGCAGAAAATAATGCTGCTTTGTTTTTTCTGTATTGCTTCACCTTGGCACAAGTTACTAATAATGGAGTATAGGAGATGAACCACAGTCACTGCAGGTCCTGGGCTTAAATTTCTATAAAAAGAAGCAAATCTTTGATCAGCATTATGTAGTTAATTGACGACACTGTTCTTTATTTCCATATTAACCATTAAAGTGGAGATTTTATTACGCAAAATAATGATATGCTAATCTGACCACTTTGTCCTGTTGAATCTTACAGTTTTACAAGTTTTCATTCACTTGTAAGATTTACTGTTGTGATGTCCCACTAATTAATTAAATAAATGGTTTCTGTCTTTAATTACTCACCTTGTTCTCCCGTTGATCTGCAGATTCTTAACCCATATTTTTATAGTCACTGTTGGCAGAGCTGACTATCCTTATAAACTCTTTATTTCATTACTAACTATCTCAAGCTAATTTGTCTCAAATCTTTTTCAGTAATGTGTCTGCTTTGACTATTATAACAACAATTACATGCTTCTTGATTTAAATTATGTAGCTTGAGTTGTGTGTGTGTGTGTGCGTGTGTGTGTGTGCGTGCGTGTGTGTGTGCGTGTGTGTGTGTGTGGGTGTGTGGGTGTGTGGGTGTGTGTGTGTGTATGTAAATATATGCTGTATAACTGTTGTCTCCAAACAGGCTTCATGCCACATGAATGGAGAACAGCAACAATCATTCCTTTGCACAAAGATAGGCCAACTACAGACCCATAAGACCCATAAGTTTCACCAGTGGCACATGGAAAGTCATGGAAAGAATTATGGAAATGATCAATAATGACATAAGAAACCTCCAGACAATGGACCCAACCAAATTAGGTTTTGTCAAGGGCAGGTCATGCCTACTCAACTTGGTGGACTTCTTTGAGACGGTCACTAAAGCAACGGATGAGGGCAAAACAGTTCATACTGCCTACCTTGATCTGGCCAAGGCATTTGACGCAATACCCCACTCAGGCATTGTTGACAAACTCAAAAGAGTTTAGGTGCAAACCCTAATTTCACCCAGTGGATTGACAGCTGGGTCACAGACATCACCCAGGAAGTTAGACTTTGGGAGTCCACCTCTACAAAGAGGCTAATCACAAGTGGAGTTTTTCCGAGATAGCTCCTGGGACGGCTTCTTTGACTCTGAAGTCAAGACCAATGTCAATGGCCTGTGGCTGACTAAATTTGCAGATGATTGCAAATTAGGATTAGTCCTACAATCCCCCCACCAATACAAATGTTCTCCAGGAAGGGA
This sequence comes from Protopterus annectens, assembly GCF_019279795.1. Lineage (NCBI taxonomy): Eukaryota > Metazoa > Chordata > Ceratodontiformes > Protopteridae > Protopterus > Protopterus annectens. Next base: position 658,305,269 of record NC_056733.1, on the reverse strand, counting down.
TGACACAGGCAAATAACTGGTGGCAAAGCCATGGACTAAAACTTAATGCCAAGAAAGGCGTAATAGTATCCTTTGGGAAGGCATCCACCCCTGGTAGCTATCATATTGACAACACACCCGTAAGAGTTGATCCAGTTGTTAAGGACTTTGGGACACACACTTAGCCTGGAATCTAACCTTTGACCATCACATGTCTGCAGTAGTGAAGAAATTATTCTATGTTGTGCAACTTATAAACAAAGGCATGGCATTCAGGTCCAAAGAGGTAATTTTTCCACTGTATTCAGCATTCATCAGACCATTCATTGAGTACAATGCTCCCTTAGGTATTTACCTAACCAAGCGCATCTAAGACTAGGGAAGTCCACAGAGGTTCCGCAGTAAAAGAATGCAGCAACATGTCCTGTGCATACTGCCTCAAGGCCCTATCTCTGTATTCTCTCTTTTACAGGCTGTTGAGGGGAGATCTATGCCAGGCATACAAGACATTGTCCGACCCCAACCTGATGGGCCTCCTGCATATTCACAAAACAAATGACACCAGAATTACTCCTTCTGAAGACTTGCCTGTGATATAAATAGAACCTGTTGGAGAGGCAGGTATGTATCACAGAGACTACCATTTCTCTGGAACAGGCTCTACATCCGTGTGAAGCAGAGTTCCTCCCTAACCCAATTCAAGTATAATTTGAACAGTTGAATGGGGAACAGGAAATTCATCTGTGGTTTGGCACCTATGTCTCTAATGGACAGATGCATGGCTAGGCTTGAAAAGGCCCCTTTGATCATTAGCGTAGTACACACCCATCCATGAACCTAAATGGCCATCTGTCTGGGTTATGGCTGAGGAGGGTTATGTGGTTAATTTACAAATCATCAGTGATGTTTTTCCATGTACATACATCTTACGCTTTTGTGCATCAGGTATGGCATATAGATTGCTGATGAAAAAGTTGAAAATCCATATGGCTTTGAAAGTCTTTGAAGAATGTGTAATTTGCAACTTACTAACCACAGAATGTGTTATGCATTTCATTATCTTGTTCTGTTTTATTTTCCAAAGGAAAACAGTTTTGCTTTTGGTAATAATAAAGTAGTGCATGACTTATGTTGCATGCTACTTCTTTTCTAGAATGGGAGACACAGAATCAGATTACACCTGGGACCATTAAGCAAACTCTTTTCCTTGGAGGTGACAATATCTGGATGAGGTACATGCGTGGAGAGTTAAGTGCTGAAGAATTTGAAAAAGAGTTTCATGACCAGTGTTCTGAAATGGTAAGTATGTTGTGCCTCTAACTATTGAATATACCTCCACAGCCTCGTTCTCTTCCATTGGGCATCTTTCCTTATTCTAAAGCAAATTAACTCATGACCCCCAGTGGAGCTCTGGAAGTTTGCACAGTAGCTTCCAACGGGTGGTACCAAATCTTTTTGATAGAATCAATTTATGTCTTCACATTTCAAACCAATGTCCATATCTCTAGAACCATAGGGGTCAACTATTTTTATAGTAATAGTATTCTGTAGATTCTCAGTTTTAAACCAGATTTTATAAGTCACAGTAAATACAGTAACTATTAAGTTTGTAATATTTTGTAAACAACTTGCATCTCGGCAACTACTCAAGTTACACACACACTGTCAGCAGCATTTTATTCATCCAGCTGAGCGCTTTCATATGACGATAAGCAGTTCTGTCTGTGCTATTTGGTTGCTGAGATATTTAGAAAAAAACACAAATTTTATGAAAATATAAATATTATATTAACAATGGTTAATATTTCTTTAGGTGCACTAAACGAAGGTCAAATATCATTAAAGTTGCATTTGCCATTGTGTAAGCTGTAAGATGGAATCTTTTAAAACTTTGTGTGTAGCATGGGTTTGAAACTATTAATGCAAATATGAACAAGCAATATTTGACAACTAAAAGTGCCAGCAGGATGTCACTGCAGAACCACCTGGAGGCGTCACTCGTCTGTAATGAATGGACCTGGGTAATGAGCTTGGCTGGCTTTGCCCATCTGAAGGAGTGGGGTGTATGATCTAAGGGGGTGGATACTTGCAAGGTTTAAATGGTTTCAAGACTTACTTGCATTGAGTTTTACGTAATTATGTGAGTCTAACACTGCTTTTATTACTTCCACCAGTAGCCTCGCTTAATTTTTAAGTTTATGCTTGTCTCCTCCTATTAAGAGTAGATGTCCTTCAGATATGAGCTGTGCACATAAAGAAAATTTTCAGTAATCAGACTAAAATTTTATTATGTATGTTCAGCAAATGCTGTTAAAACACACTTTTTTTTGTAATTTATGTGCTCTGACAGTGCAGTCAGACTTCCTTATGTGACAGTGGAGAGGGTCACTGCTAGTGTTCTATAATCCTTCATCCATCTCCACTTTTCTTTCTTTCTTTCTGTTTATTTGCTAGCAGATATGTGTTTGTGTGTGTATGTGTATGTGTGCCCACCACCACATGTATACGCTAATCCAGACCTTACACATTACCTTCTTAAAACCTTTTCCCCAGCAGTACCACTTTGCAGACAGTGTCTCTATAAAATAGTGGTAAGTTTTTGTTTTGTTCACAGATCGCAAAAGGAGACTGGTTAATTTTGCAAGAAGTAACCTTTTGGCTATTTTTTCCTTTAAGATTCATTTTGATATGCAGGATTTGATGTAGTGTACATCAGTGTTTCTGCACTTTGATCATTTGTGTGTCTATATGTGTACATGTGTGCATTTGTATGTGTGTGCTTGTATATGTATATATGTATGTAGATAGGTGTGTGTGTGTGTGTGTGTGTGTGTGTGTGTGTGTGTGTGTGTGTGTGTGTGTGTGTGTGTGTGTGTGTGTGTGTGTGTGTGCATGTTGTGTATGTATGTATAAATGTACTAATATATAATATAGACCCATTCGATCCAGGAAAAGTACCAGCATCCTAGAAAATAACTCTGGCTGGTGGCTGTAATACCTCAAGGCAGTAAAAACCTATCTGATCCAGCTTCATATAAGCCCATTTCAATTTTAAACCGTGATTATAAAGTGTTTGTCTGTAGTGCCTAAAAGAATGGCAAAGATGTTGCCAAAATTAATCGATATAGATCAGTGTGGTTTTATGGAGGGGAGGCAAGCATTTGACAATATTTAACAGAACAATGATGATCCAGAGGGAAGCAGAATGTAAGAAAATACCTCTGTTGTTGGTGGGTCTTGAGGCAGAGAAAGCATTTGACAGGGTAAGCTGGGATTTTGAGTAGGGCAATGGAAACATTTGCATTTCCTGATTCAATAATAAGGTTAGTTAGGGAGGTATGTGAGAGATCGGAATCAAAAATCAAAATTAGAGGGTTCCTCTCTGATAAGTTGTGCCTGCACAAAGGAACCAGAGCTAGGTGTCCTCTTTCTCATTTATTTGCATTATATTTAGAAACATTGACAAAGAAAATATGGGAATCAGAAATTCAAGGGTATAGTTAGTATGGTATTCAAGAAAAGTTGGCTTTATTTACAGAGGATATTATTTTGCACTGATAAAAACAGAAAATTACTTCTCAGTGTTGTGGCATATTCTGAGGCCATTCCAGAATTTTTGAGGATATAAAATTAATGAAGATGGGGTGGAGCCTAGATGGCCAAACTGAGAGGAGTGAATTTTGAGAGCTCCATAAACTAGTATAGTAATATAGGAAAATGTTATTATTTTCAAGTTTAAAACATCAGAAATCTAGATAAACTACTAAACTACATAAATATCAATTTTGGTGGAGAGGTAGAAAAATGTCAAGTAACTTGGAGATGTATTGAGTCAATGAATATGAACAACTCAGGGAATTCTCATCCAAATGCTGCTTTGAAAAAAAAGAACTGCAGCTGATGATATCTACCTTACAGGAACCATCTTTGAAGATGGATGACTTTAAAAATGACTTGGGAAACCTCAAATTAAATTCTCAAAAACAGACTGATACTCTTAAGGAACTATTACAGCAACACCATACAAAAATAACAAATATAGAGACTTCTGTAAATGACATTGAAAGGAGACTCAAAGAGGAAGAATTCCAAAAAGAATTTCTGCGTAAACAGAATACATGTCTACTTAACAAAATAGATGACATAGAAAACAGGGAAAGAAGAAACAACATAAGGATCTTTGGTCAGCCTGAAAACACTGAAGGAGAAGACATTATTTCATTATTAACCTGGATTCCTGAATTTTTAGACTTGAAAGAGGGACTTTCATTTGGGAATTGAAAGGGCGCATAGAGCACTGAGAACCTGCTTCTACCTCAATAAATACTCCACCTAGATCCATAGTTATAAAATTTCTTTCATTTCTGGACAAGGAACAAATATTAAAATTGGCTTGGAAAAAATCACCCTTAAAATACAATCAAAGACTGATAAGGTTTGACAATGATTATTCATCCAGAATACTAGAACAAAGGGAAAAAGTTTGGCCAATAATAAAACTGTTGAAACAAAAACAACATTAAAGCACAGCTGGCCTTTCCAGCCAAAATAAAAAACACTTTCTGCCAATGAGATGAGAACCTTTAATGACTTAGAAGAAGCTACTATATTCATCAAAAACAACAACCTAGTGTCTAGCCCAGAAGAAATGGAATGGATGGCTCCTACTCTTAAAAGAATAAAAGAAACAAATCATTGGACTGGTGCTAGAAAGAATAAACAAAAAACTGATTCCAAGATAGCTGTCCCCAAAAAATAACTCTTACAACTACATATCTCAAAGTATCAGCTGATAAGGTACATCACTTGTCATCTGTTTTTATTTAAAAAAGGAGGGTTTCTTAAACAACTGAGAAACAGTAATGATTTATTCAGAATGTTCAAAGAGTCCAGTAATTCCTCACAAAGGTAGGTCAAGATGGGTTACTATTTACATTAAGCCAAACAAAACAACATATAATATAAACATAGAAGTTTCTATTCCCCTACTTGAACTCAATGAATACTTATCTTGTTCATTTTTCATTGTTAAGTAATTAATTAACTAATTCAACAAGGTACCATTCATCAGAGTTCAGACTCAAATGTAACAGATTAACATCATATATAATAGTAACAGTAGAGTGTTTTGAAAAAAAAATTCTGTCATGGAGACTAATGCCTTCTTCAGTCAAAGTATGATTTAGAAATGTCATGTTATATCCTGGTTGAATAATAGTAGCAAGCTCTTAGTACAAATGTCATTATTATTCTGTCTAAACATAGTTAATATCAATTATGGTAGGTATCATAGCTTCGAGTGCTGTATGATTAAGCCTGACATGGTGTGTGTGGATGCAGCTATGTTTGGCAGCTGTTGTATGTTGCCGTTTTGTCTCCAGGAAGCTGTGGGCTGCGGCTTGTGATCGAGGTTTAATGATGCTTGTGTATTAGGAAGAGACATTTGGTGTTTTAGCCTGGATCCAGGGGAAGGAGGTGGATAAAACTGTGATTTGGGATATTTTGGCAGAGAATAATTTGTTTATACATCTGCTGAGTGAGAGGGGAGAAGGCTGGAAGAATGTGTTATCTCTTGTTGTGGCGTCTTGTTGGGAGGTGTTTTTTCTTTTCTTTTCTTTTTTTTTTTTTATCTGTTTGTTCTCCGTTCTTTTCCTGGCTGCTGCCTTGCTGAAAGGGAGGAGAATTTAGGCTTGAAGTTGCAATGAAGTGAAGCTTTGCTTCAGGTGCATCGCGAGCCTCTGGTATGCAGTACACAGACACACTAACAGAAACAGATGCTCCCAGGTTGCTATGGTAATTGAGAGAGTGATGATGATGCATAACGGCTCCGAGGATCCTCCAAGATGATTCTTGGCAATGTTTTTGGCTTAAAAAAAAAAAAAAAAATATATATATATATATATATATATATATAAAATTATAATATAAAATAAAAGGGCTGTTTGTACACATATTGATGGTCTCCCAACACTTTGTTTAGCTCATTAAGTTGATTCTTGATAAAAAAAATAAATAAATTGGTCCAAACACATTAAGAACTTGCATAAGAGTAGAAGTCTGAGTTATTGTGAAAGACTAAGAGCACTTGGTCTTGTGCAGAACCCTTTGCAGTGGTCTGGGAGGTGAGCTTGCTTGGATGTGTTAGGTATATGGGGATAGCTGATTCTAGGGGTGTTTGGGGTTGCTGGGAAGTGCTAGAGAGTCATCAGATTTCCTTCGTGGAAATATCTGTGGGAATGGAAGGTGTGTTGAGTGGTTCACTGGCAGAGTGGCCACTGCATGGAACAGGCTGGTAAAATGGAACCGGACAAATATTGGTTTGGGTAGTTTAAGAACAGCCTGGAAGCACACCATATGAACTAGTGAATGGTATTCTGGCAAAACTGGATGGGTATTGTTGCCCGTGTTTGAAATAATGATATGTGTGTATCTGAAGATGGAAATATACTTATAACAAATAAGAAACTAGAAGGGTCTCATAATTTAAAGTCTATGGACTGCATAAACATGCTTGGAAGGCGCTAATAAGAATAAGCATTACAGCTTGTGGTCTCTAAAATAACTAAGCAACAGCCAAAAAAAAAAAACCGCAATAGTTATGTAATGTATGATTTTAGACATAAAATATATAATCATCATATAAGATGAAGCAGTCTGCTGAATTTAGATATTAAAGACAGGATTTAATAACATGGGCTTGTGTATAATAATAACACTACTGTTTTAACTTGTCATAAATAACATACACTATGTTGAACATCAAGGGGAAGCATGATGATTTTCTTATATAAGTAAGTATGCATAACAAGTCAGGCAATTGCTTTAACTTGAATTGTAGTTTTTGTAACCCATCTTGACCATATATAATACTTAAGCGGTTACCG
>NC_056733.1:658285906-658288406 GCF_019279795.1 Protopterus annectens | reverse complement strand
AATGTTCCAGTTTTTCTCTAGGATATGCCGTATGGAACGCATATCCCTGCTGATGGGAAGTGGATAGCTGCAGCTTCTGTCTGTTACGAGGTGCTTTGTGTGTTATTGGAAATGAAGCCATGTAAAATGATTGGTTTATGCCTGCTATGCCTTTGTGCTGCTACCTCAGTGAAAACTTCGTAAATTAACTGTGCTGGGTAATGCTTCTTTTCAAACAAACATGATAAAATCTACATTCTTGCAAGAAGGTGTTGTCATTTGATATGATTCTGGACAAGCGAATGAATTGTCCTCGTAAAACATTACGTTTCATAAAAAATGGGTGTTGGCTTCGGAAATCCAGGAAATTATTTCTGTATGTATCTTTTCGGTACACATTCGAGTTGAATGTATGATTGTCATTGGTAATGGATATTTCAGTATCCAAAAAGGTAATTCTATCTCCGCAGCCTGAGGTCACAAAATCTAAGTAAGGTAAGCTGTTAGACAGTTCTTGTAAAAAGGCATCCAGCTCACTTCTTGGTCCTTCCCACAGAAAAAAAATATCATCTATATAGCGTTTGTAAAGGTGCACTTTGTTAAACTGGGGTAGATTAATAAGTGTTTCAGCTTCCCATGTACTTAGTACTAAATTCGCAAACGCTGGGGCCATTTTTGACCCCATAGCAACACCTTTAATCTGTTGGTAAATCTGGTTATGAAAATGAAAAAAATTGTTTGTTAACACAACAGTGGTGAGGGCTATCAGCATTTCTATTCTTTGTGTTTCTAGTCCTACGTGTTTATTAAGAAATAACTCGATAGCCTGGAGACCTTCTAGATGTGGAATATTTGTGTATAACGCTACTATGTCTAGCGTTACCAAAATACAGTTGGATAAATCTTTCGTGCACTTGTGTAGTTCATTTAAAAAGTCCCAAGAGTCCTTAATGTAGAACTTTGTTGCTTGCACTATAGGGTTAAAAACACTGTCTAGGTATTCAGAAATGTTCTCAGTCTTGGTTCGCTTATTCGAAATAATTAATCTAAAGGGAGGGTTTACAGCATTTTTATGGATTTTGGGTATGCCAAACATCTTACCTAGGCATGGATTGCTGACAGAAAGGAACATGTATTCTTCCAGTGAAATCTGTTGTTCCCTTTCTAGCATTTTCAGCAGCTTATCCACTTTGGAGAAATGTTTATTGACTTCATTAATGTTTGTTTTTTTGTAAAAGGCGTTATCCAATAACATATTATCTATCTTCGAGACATACTCCGTTGTGTCCATTAGAACTAAACCTGTCCCTTTATCAGCTTTCATTAGTCTCACATTTTTGTCTTGACACAATTCCTTAAGGGCCTGTTGCTCAGCTGCTGTGATGTTATACCATTTATTGTTGCTGGGTTGACTTAATAAATGTCTTAGCTCAAACTCACATACATTTTGAAAGGTGGCAAGTGTAGTGTTCATTATTGGGTTAAATAGGCTGGCATGTCTAAGGGTTCGTGTTTGTAGACTACTAGTACTGTTCATGGTATCATCTAAACTTGTGGTGTTTGTTGCAGGCATATTTTCCTGTCTGTTATCAAAAAATATTTTTAGATTCAGTTTCCGTAAATAAAGCCTTAATTCCAACAGTGTGTCTGTGATTTTTGCTCTTTGTGTTGGAATGAACGTAAATCCTCTATTAAGAAGCTGCATTTGTTCTTCTGACAAATTTTTGTTAGTTAGGTTAAAAACTGCATTTGAAAGAAAGTGTTCCCTTGTCCTTAGTAAGCTGTTCTCGTCGTGCTCCTCGTCATCATTGTCCGTACCCCGAAGTTGAATCTGTTCTGGTTCCCTCTCCAACCCCTCTCCTGCCTCTCCCCCCGCCTCTCACACCTGCTGGTGTTGTTGCCACTATGTCTGGGTTGACCAGTGGCTGTGGTAATAAAAAAGACTCTTGCATATTATCTGCATTCAGGTTAGGTGAGAAATTCTGAGGTCTTAATCCTGTGGGCGGGGAGTGTACATTATTCACAGCTATATGCTGGGGATTCAGCAACATCAGAGGGGGTGGTAGTTGATCATTAATTGTAGAATGTTGACCTCTGTGGTGTCCTGGTGGAGGGGGTGGTGGTGGTGTAGCTTGTCTCTGCACCTGTTGAGCCTGTTGGTTCACATATGTCCCTGTGCGAGGAAATCTTTCATAATTAAGTCTATATGCAGAGTGGTTTTGATACTGTTGCAGATCTCTTTGTAGCTTTTGTCTCTTCCTATGTATCAACGTGGCTACATGCCTTGTTATTTTAGGAGACACACTATCCAGTAAATGCCTAAAAGTTTCACAATCCGGTGATTAAGAATGTTCAAATGTAACTGTTCAATGTCCCTTTTAATGCTTGTTAACCTGCCTTGGTTATGCAGTATCAGTCTTTTGAGAGCCACTATCCCTGTGTCATTGTAAATCTTAACTAGATCTGCAAATAGCTGAGAATTTCTTGTAGTGCCTGTTGGAAATTTATAAGCCCGCAGACC
>NC_056733.1:657470906-657528406 GCF_019279795.1 Protopterus annectens | reverse complement strand
TGTTGTTGGCTAGCTTACTTTTTGGGCTTACCTTGTTGTTTTTTAATAACTCTGGGTAGTATGGGTTTCTCCCCAAAACAGGTACACACTGTACATTTTTTGTGTTGTGGAAGAACACTTTGCTGAGGAATGTGAAATTTGTGGAGCCTTTCATACCAGAACTCTCAGGCCAGAAAGAATAAAAGCATGAATTTGGAAGAGGAGATTTCCCTTTATCAAAATTTCTGCACCTCCTCTCAGAAAGCCAGGGGTGGAGGATTATACTCACTGCCATTTCCACTTTTCCTGTTGATAATACCAAAATGTACCATCACTGGTACTCAAGATTCTTCAGACAAGTCATTTTATCATTATTGCCAGGTACTGAAATCAGTAAGATATTATACCCTAGACCACCATGTACCAGATCTCTTACATTGTTTTATAGTCTTTTTGTAATAGTTGACATCAGCTACAAGATTTGAGGGCTTTCTTGAAATGCACCAGGAAATAAGTCTCATCTCATTCTCCTCTGGTTCCAGGATGGATAATCATTTCTTTCTTACCTTCCCCTTCCATTTGTTTCATCTTGGCTGTCCTTATTGGCTGTTGTAGTCATGCCGGTTCTGATGTGGCAAGTCAACACCCTGCAGGCGTTAAGGTTGACAAGTGTGTTGATATTTGTTGTGGTTCCAGCCTCAAAACCATAATCCCCTGTGGGCTTTCTGTGATGATGCAAAACATCGGTGGTATTCATGCTGGTGCTGCTAATATCAGGACATTTCTGGTCATTTTGTTGTCACTGCCAGTCTGTTACAGTTCAAGTTTTGAGCCCTTGGCCTTGATGGGTCCATCACTGTTTCAAGACTACTGTAACTGACTTTGTGGTACTCAAGAATGAAGCTCTGACTACAAGCCATGCATGGTTGTGATACTGTGTTCAGAACTGACATGAGCTTTTCATGGGTTTTGGCCTCAGTGAGTTGGCATGAGTGGCTTTGGTACCTAGTGCTTCTTCAGTGTTGAGTTTGGCACTGAAAGTACAGACGGTTTTGCACATGACATGCTTGTGTTGACCTCAGCCGCAACTGGAAATTCTTTCTTGCTTGCCTCTTCAGCTGTCCACCCTTGCTGATAGCAAGACAGACAGTCCAAGTGGCTCTTGCAGGATCCATCGTCTCTCTCAACCCCAGAAGTGGATGCATGAGATGCTGCAGGCTTCCTACATTCATCCCCTGAATCTCCCCCAAATGTGTAGAGATCCCAAAAGTTGAGAATGGCCAAAATACTCCATATCATCTTAAAGTATCCTGCAGAGGGTTTTGTTTCCTTGCCTTCCACCTTGGTGTTTCCGTATGCTGATAAGATGGTGTCTCTTGTCAGGACTACGTGGGAAGAACCCAGTGTTATGGCGCCTGTTCTGATGAGGCCAGACAAGATCCTCAGGCTTCTGGCAGATTAGTATTGTTGATGTGGTAGATTTTGTTTTTGTGGCATCCCTAAATAAGGCTCTTACTCCTTGTAGATCTACTGTCTACCCTCCAGATAGTCTTGGGCAGTGCATGGATTTGAGAAGGATGTTTATATATCCTCATCTTATCTTGACTCCACTAAACTACTTATCACATGTGTTGCACTTCCCTTGAGAGCTTGTAGATGAGATGTCCAGTGTGCTGGAAAAGTGATCACATGGGAAAGCATAAATATGGAAGAGGGGAGAGTGCCTTTTTTCAAGAACCGGTTACATTCGAGGGTGGAAATTAACCTCCATATCAAACATCCCCTTGTCTTTGGTAATGAATACTATAGCAATGGCTGCAGATACTTGTTACACTTGCTGAGTGGTGACCATTCTCAGTGGAGCATGAACCAGTATAACCCTTTCCAATAATGCTTGGTTGCACTTTACAAATTTTGCTGATGATTCCAAAATGTTACTTAATTCCATCTTTTATAGATCGGATTGTTTGGTTCTGTTGTTTAGAAAAAGCTCAGAAGTATAGAAGATGTGGGCAAAATCCACACAGCTGTTGGTATTTTTCAATGATGCAAAATAATTCACATGATATATGGTTCCAGCATGGCCAGCAGCAGAATAATGAGTGTTTCTAGACTGGATGGCAGCCCAAAGGCAGTTTTGACCAGCAGCAACATGGACACATTGGTCTTCCTTCAACTGAGGACTTACAAATATTTTCATTCTAGATGCATCTACTTGCATTTGGCCATCATACTATGACAAGTTGATTCAGACAGTAATAAATCCAACAATTACTTTATAGATTTCTACACCTGCCTCATGCCTCACTATTGTCCATTGTATGATTCCTATCATGTCAGATGAGTGCAGTCAGACCAGAGGTGTTGATCCTTATGAATAAAATGGCCATTCATGAGGTCCCACCAGATCAGAAACAATCTGGTTACTACTCCACATTATTTTAATTCCAAAGAAAACCTAGAACTAGGAGGCTTAGGTATTTACATATTTATTCCCAAAGAAAAATTTCAGATGATCACAGAAAAGTCCATATCTCCTTTTCTTTCAGAAGGTGATTGGATGTGCTGTTTTTACCTTTAAGATACATTTCACCACATAAAGATTGTCAAGCAATCCAGGAGGTTTCTATACTTTTGGTAGAAGCAATTCCTTGTAAAGTACAGGGTCTTACATTCGTTGTTATTTCAGACTACCGAGTATATACCATATACATATTTGCTATTGCAGGGAACAAGAGGCCACAAGTGGTCAGGGTATTTCCTTATCTGGATGACCAGGTTCTGGCTGAACCAGGTTTTTAAAGACTAGCTAGAAGATGAGTCTTTTTGTTCTATCCACTCTTTGTGAATCATGGTAACACCATGAAGACAAAGATGGGTGCCCTTGGAGATTCTCACATTCATCAGATCCACCTTGGATATTCTGTCCTGCAGAGCACATCTTTTCTCAGAGAAGGTTCCTTCTGTGCAACCTGCAGTACCTGTGCTGGTTCAATCTCATACAGTTACAGCAACTCATTGCCTCAGTTCCCTTGGAATAATAATAGCGGCAACAACAATGTACCTTAGAGATGGCTAACCTTTGTGTCCTTGAGTCACATGGACCCCCCTCACATTAGCTTGACTGCCTCCCAACCCATCTGTAATCTCTGAAAAAAATGACACACGGCTTTAGTATAATATGGAAATACCTTTTTTCTTGTTTATAGTTATAAGGATTTCCTAAGAATATTTCCATAACTTTCAGATAAGGACTTTTTTCCTGTAACGATGGACACCTGAAAAACACAAGCACTGCAGCAAGTCAGCCATCAGAATACACAACCACTTGCTCAGCTGTCAAGGACTGACCTAAGCGCACACACGTATCTCCAGCCCCGTCATACATTTCACAAAGGTTGGTAGCCCCTCTAAAATAACAAACTTTAGGCCTATCTCTATTTTATTCCCCGTCTCTAAAATTCTATAAAAGTGGATGCATCAGCAAATCTTACAGTACCTTCTTTAGCAAAATCTACTAACCTCTACCCAACATAGTTTTTGCCTATACCATAGCACAACAACTGCCCTGGTTGCCGTCTTAGATAACATAAAAGTTAGAGATAATAATAACTTGGTCTCTTCCCTGTTTTTAGATCTCTCTAAAGCCTTTGACGCAGTCTATCACCCCAAATTACTCTCTAAAATGTTTGCACTTGATATGTGTAATACAACACTCAGCTGGTTTGCCAGCTACCTTTCACATAGACGACAAACTCATTTCTCCCATGTAAGACTGGTGTGCACCAAAGCTCTATCCGTGGACTTATTCTGTTTAATATCTTTATTAACTTACATACATCCTCCCAACAGGCTTCCCTCATCCAATATGTTGATGACTTCACTCTCATCTGCTCATCAAACACTCTTCTCCATTTACATTCCATTACTCAAAATGCCATGAACTCCATTGAATACTGGCTCTGTGAAAAGCAGCTCTTCCTAAGTCAAAGTGTAAGCAAGCTAGCACTGTTTCTCCCCAAATCTCTTAATACATGTCGAAAACGGCTTCAAAATAACTTTTCTCAGTCACACAGATGTAGGTCATATCTCATACCAAGTTAGTAGGCATCGCAATTGATCAACTGAAATTTGATCTTCTTTTACAACATTGTATAAAAATGCATTACAATCTCAGTATACTCTACAGATCCCAAAAATTCTTTACAAACTCCTCCAGTGTCACACTGACAAACACATACCTTCTACCTTCTCTGCTGTATGCCTTACCAGTTCATACCAATATTCAAATCTCCCTTATTAAAAAACTAGAACTGTGTTATAACTAGGTAGCTACATTTCCAACCAATCATATAAAAGTAATCACTGCTCTGCTCTGAAAAACATTGAACTGGCTTGAGTTGTCCAATTATTTATTTATTTATTTATTTATTTAAGTTTGATGACCGGGGAAGTCACCGGGCCATAAAGAGCCCATTTTCAGTGGAGGCCTGGGGAGAAAAGCTCCAAGATATTGCAAATTACATGTTGTAAAATAAAAGACAAATATTTCAATAGAAGCATTTAGCATTTACAGAAGAATAGAACAGAAGACCTCTAGTAAGTTAAACAAGTAGACATAGTTATTAGCCCTTTGTAGGTTAGGTTAAACTAAACAATTCACAAACTCATAAACGGTAAACGGAACACATATAGGCTTCACAAATATCAAAGATTCCAAGAACGAAGATAAAAAACTTAATTGAAAATATGACTGAAGACTTGCATTAAAACATAAAGGCAGCTCTTTATTCTGTCCTTGGCTTCATCAGACTAAACAATTGCCTAAAGACAATTTTGTCAATAAGCACTCAGAAATTCAACATCTAAACAGGTAATAAGCCTTTAGGTAAGGTGAGCAGTTAATGAATGGAGAAAGTAGTAGAACATTTAGAACTGAAAGTATAGTATAATAGCTGAGAAGAAATCAGTCAACTAGGGAAGAGAAAGTTTAGGTAGAGAGGCAGTAGCGGTGGTAACTGGTAATGAAATTCAGAGCAGGGCAGGAAAAAAAGGGGGGGTTATGTTGGAGCATGAGATGGGCATTTCCATTTGGATAACAGATGAGAGAAAAGGTGAGATTTGAATTTTGTAAGGTTTGGAAGGTTGCGTAGGTGAGGGGGAAGAGAGTTCCACTGTTTAGCTAAGGAAAAGGACAGTAGTAGATGGCCTGGAGGCTGTGAAGGTTTGTGGACCCGTAGCAGATTTTGATATGTGGATCTGAGTGGGCGGCTAGGTAAATAGGATGTTAAGGATGTAGTGAGAGATGGTCAATTTGCAAGTTTAAAGATAAGCTTGTGGGCAAAGGTGAATTGTAGGTATCTGAGGTAATTGGGTAGTTCAAGCCAATTAAGGGTGTGGAGGGAGTGTCAGTGGTGGGCTGAGTACTTGGTAGCAGGATTCGAGTTTGGATCATAGGCTGAGGTTGAGATTAGTGAACAAAGGGGCACCATACATAAGGAAGGGGAGCAGGAAGGTGGAAGCTAGGGTTTTACAGGTAGAGGGGCTGAGAAAGTGGTTAAGCCTGTAGAGGAGACTTATCTTTTGGTGGATTTTCTTGATTGGGGAGTGGATGTGTGTATCAAATTGTAGTTCTTCATCAATGATGATGCCGAGAAGCTTAGTGTTGGGAAAATTTCAGTGGGAGTGTTGTTCTGGCTCTGTATGGTGAAAAAGGTTTTGTCAATAAAGGAATTTTTTGTAGGGGAAAAGATCATTAGTTTGGTTTTATTTGCATTTAGAGCTAAATGTTTGGATTGCATCCAGGTTTCTGTTGTGGAGAAGGCTAATTGAGTACTAGATAGGAGCTCGGTGGGGAAGAAGGCTGAGCAGATGATAGTAGAGTCATCAGCATACTGTATAACAGAAGATTCTGGGATGGAGCGGTGAAAGTTGTTAATGAATAGGGTAAAGAGTAGCGGCCCAAGAACGAAACATTGAGGGACACCTGTGGGTGTAGGTAAGAAGGGGGAGGTTAAAGTTTTTCATTGGGCAGCTTGTTGGCGACTGGACAGGTTGCTGGAAAACCAGGCTATAGTGGAGGGAGAGAGATTTAGGGTGGAGACTAGGGATATGAGTAGGGTGTGGGAGATGGTGTCAAAGTCCTTAGACAGATCTAGGAAAAGCCTAGATACAAATTTACCTGAGTCGCGTTCAAGGTTGATGGTTTCTAGAAAGGAAAGAAGGGCATTCATGGTACAGTGGCCAGGGCGGAAACTATGTTGGGTAGGGGAGAGGAGATTATATTTGGTTAAGTGTGTCATAAGTTGTACTTGTATTGCTTTCTCAAATGTTTTAGAAAGAGGGGAAAGGATGGCAATAGGCCTGAAATTGGGGGTGTCAGTATTTTTGCCACCTTTGTGAAGGGGGATGATGTAAGCATGACGCCAGATTGAAGAGAAGGGAATTACCTAAAGTATAATCAGCTTCTTCTTGCCAGTAAAATGATATAATATTTTCCACTGTCTATCCATCCATCAGTAACATTCTCAAATGGTACCTTCCTAACCATCCACTTTTCTCATCTGAGAAACAGCTTGTTGAAATGCATAAACCTAAAAGAAATTAGAACTCTTGCATAGTAGCCAAAACCTGGAATAAGATTCCTGTGGTCCTTAGATCAACACCTGGAAGTCCCATTTTTAAGTTTACCCTAAAATAGCACCATCTCCGCTACAGGCTCTGTACTTGCCTTTCTCCAGGTTAAATTGATCATTTTGTTTTCCTTTTCCTATACTCTCTTTCTTCCCTTTCTTTTCCATATTCCTCCTTCCTTGCCATTTACTTATGCATACAATATCTCTTTTAAGGCTCTTAGCACCTACTCTTATTTCTCTTTTATTTCCTTCTGTATCACCATCCTTAAATCTTCTTTTACCCACTTCTTCCCCACCTTCATGTGACCTTTTTTAGCGTGTAGTGCTGTTCTTACTGTCAGGTTTTCTCTTTCTGCACTTCTTGTACCTTATTTCTTTTTTCTTCACAATAGTCAAATATATTTATATGTGTGTGTGTGTACCATTTTATACCAGCCAAGCATTCAAAACTGTCTGAAAGTAAAACAAAGCTAAGTTGCTATCTACCCTCACACCCCCCAAAAAAACTTTTCTGTTACATCAGTAGCACTGTGTGCCAAATGAGCAACAGGAAATCACTGGAGAAGAAATTATATCTGGTCAGTAGGTCAATGAAAGGCCAACAGCATCATAAAACTGGTCTATATTAAAACATCAA
Source organism: Protopterus annectens (assembly GCF_019279795.1). NCBI lineage: Eukaryota > Metazoa > Chordata > Ceratodontiformes > Protopteridae > Protopterus > Protopterus annectens. The sequence continues at coordinate 657,521,155 of NC_056733.1, read as the reverse complement.
ACGCTTAAAACAGCGAACGATGTTTCATCGATCCTTTTTCAGTGAAAGCTGAAAATGTTGACACCTCAGAACAGCGATTTCTTTCCTAGGGAAAGAAATCGCTGTTCCAACTAAAAAAAAAATAAAAAACAGTAAACATTTCCAAAACACACAGACACATACCTTAACCCTAATTCTAACCCCCCCAAAAAAAGTAAACCGCTGAAAACACATATGCACGTAACTCAACCATACATCTAACGCAAAACAAAAAAGTAAACATGTTAAAACATATGCACTTACCTTAACCTGCACCCTAACCCTAAGGTCAGTAACTATTGCACATTTATGTAAACAATTCCAAACACATACACACTTACCTTAATTCTACCCCCCCCAAAACAAAAGTAAACAGCTTAAAACACATATGCACTTAACTAAACCGTACATCTAACGCAAAAAAAAAAAAAAAAAAAACAATAAACACATTCATACATATGCACTTAACTTAACCCGCACCCTAACCCTGTGGTCAGTAACTGTTGCACATTTACGCTCGGGAGCTATACCAGACAAGGGACCACACTACAGTGCAGAACACGGCAAAGCAACGAAGCGGACAAAGCAACTTCTTTCCCAGGGAATGAATTCACTGAACAGCCACTTTGCTATTTTGCCTGTTCACTCTTTAGGTGTCGATGAAAACACATTCGACAAACTGCGTTTTTGTCGTTCTAATAGGAACCCCATAAAACAGACTGTGAATTTATCTCTTTTGCAGAATACAACAAAGGAATACTTTTAGTTCCTTATGCACACAGACTGTACTACTTACTATAAAGCACCATTTAATTGTGTACAACCTCCACTGACTGTGGAGTCTTCAGATAAACTGTACATTTGATAGGAAACAAATTTACCCAGGAATGCCTGCCCCTGTACTACTAATTGACAGAGGTGGCTCCTAAATGCTTTATCCCATGCATGGGTTTCCTCAAATTATTTACTTAATGATCCTCATTAGGGGGAATATATAATTATGGACCATGGGATGGGTAAGGCTAGTGCCTGACCATTTGGGATAGGATAATATGAGCCCAAAAAGGGAAATAGGTTAGGCTTAAAATGACCTGCAAAAGCAGCTAGCCTAGTACTTGCCTATGAACCTATTACAAAAAGCTGTTATTTTTTTTAATGGGCAGTATAGGAGTTGGCATTCACAGGCATCTCCAATCCCCTCACACACAGACAAACTAACCACTTTCTGATTGGTCATGTATCCAGTCTTTGTAATGAAAAAAGAAATTATGCAAATGACAGTGCACTTCAACTAGTTTGTCAGAGTTACCAGTCACAGGTAAATGAAATTAATAACATGCAAGGAGTTAAACACAGCGTGAGTAACATTAGATGTCCTTCCATATAATTGATACAGTGTTCTTCACTGAAGGGATCCTCTGCCAAGGGTAGCCTGATGTCCAGCCAGTATACCAAAGGCTTAGGTTATTATAGGGAGATTGTACATCACATGTATGCTCACTGCTCGTGACAGAGGGCAAAAAGGTGACATATGGACATACATACCTCAGAACTGAAGAGCCCCAGTAGGAACAGTCCAAAGAAAAAATGAGGAACACGTGCTTCCAGAAAGAAAAAAGGGAGAAGAGAATAGGAGGATGACGAGGGAGGGAGTGAAGACTGCAACACTGAAGTGAAGGACATCTACTGTTAGGGTAAGATTTTACACAATTGTACTATGTCCTTTCCCTATCACTGTTGCAGTATCATTCACTAAAAGGAGAGTACAAAAATTCAAGAGGAAAGTTGGGAGGAGGAAGGCCCAGAAGAACCCTTCAGAAACCCATGCAGGATAGCCATGGCAAAGCCAGCTCTTGCTCTGGAAACAACATCCAATTTTTCTAATGCTTAGTAAAGGTATTGATAGAGGACAAAGTAGCAGCCTCAAGGATGGAACTGGTGTCCAAGCCTTTGAAAAAACCACCGGAGGAAGCCACAGCATTGGTAGAATGAGCCTTTACAGAGGCAGAAAGTATTTTTCCATGAAATATCTTAGAAAGTAAAACCACTGCATGAATTTTGAAACGACCATAGTTTTATTAAATACAATAAAATAGATTTAGCACTTTCGCCCAGTAGGCTAAGCATCATCAGAGTCAAATTCAAACAATAAAATGACTCCCTATATACTAAGTACATACATCATTTCCTGTCTGTTTTGCTTTGAAAACAATTTTTCTTTTAAAAAAAAATTTTAAAACATTCCACATAACATAATATAAAACTTTTCTTAAAAACGTGAAACATTTGGGAACTGGCCAGGATACCACTCTAACAATTGTAATGATAGCAGTATATGTTTTAAATATTTTTTGCTCTACATTTTAAAATACATGTGTCATTAATCTCCGGTTTATTGTTGGCATTCAAACGTAACTGCCATTCTGTTTCTTTTATTTGTAAATCCAAATCCAGGTCACCACCCCTTCCTTCAATGAATACTCTATCCAACTCAAAAAATATAAACTTTTTAAAGTTAAAGCATTCATTACTGTATATATACAGGGCACTACTCTGCTTCTGTTTCTTAATGATACTGTTGTGCAGTGCTGTCCTCTCTCAAACATCTTGTGGTCTTGTCCACATAAAAGGCTGGGCATGAGACACACGTAGCCACATACACCACAAATTTGTGTTGCAGTTACATACACTAGGGCATTGTAAATTTCTGTTAGATGTTATAATTTCTACATAGGAACCATCATTGATAAACCTACATGATCAGCATGCACCACATTTGTGCATTTTTGATCTGTATGCTACACTCGCTCTTTCTTTATTTTTCTCCAACATTTCTTTTATATTTATTCCTCTACTGTATACTATTTTTGGTCCCTTACCTAGTTTTTTCTTTAAGTCATTGTCAAAAAGTTCTTCCCATAATGAACACATTGTTGTCCTTAATAGTGTTGCATCTTTGTTGTATTTCCATAACATCATGGCCAAGTTTTCCTTTTTGTGTGGTATTGTCTCCACTAATACCTCCTCTCAAAATGGGAACAAACCTAGTGGCCCTATTTTTTGTCACCTCTTTATGTGTTGACAATAAAAGAATAGGGTACCCCCTCCTTAAACATCCCTATTAGGGTTGCCATTGCTTCATTAAATTTCCTGTCATCACTCACCAGCCTCGAAAGTCTTAACCATTTGTCCTTTTGCTACGCTTTTCCGCTGGAGGTACGGGTGACAACTATCAAAATGGAGAAGTGTATTTACATATGCCTTCTTTCTAAAAGTGTTGGAGGACAGCTCACTAGTATTAACATCTTTGCTCAATAATATGTCCAAAAAATTCATTTCATGCCTATGCACCCTGTAAGTGAATCTCAAGAATCCTGTGGTTGCATGTATATATTCAATAAATTCAGTCACCTCTTCCTCATTTCCCTTCCATAGAATAAGTATGTCATCCAAAAACCTATGGCATGTTAAGAGCTTGGACATAAAGTGGGATGAGAACACATATCTTTTTTCTTATTCTGTTAATGCCAGGTTGGCAAACACCAGTGCACATTTTGCACCCATTGCCACACCTGAAGTCTGCCGGAAATATTCTCCTACAAACCACAGAAAATTATTTTTTAATACTGTTTCCATTAAATCCACCAACAGATTAACTCTGAACTGCTGCATAACGCCATCTTGTGCTAAGCAATCTGAATAAAACTCTAAACCTATTTCATGTGGTATCACTGAAAATAGGTTGATCACATCCATGGTAACAATCTTCATCAAGCTTTGCCATTCTCAGCAGTTCTAAGCAATGCCATGAATCTCTTAACATATTATGTTTTCAGTATACAGGAAGTCATGTTAGTGTTTGAATTTGACTCTGATGATGCCTTAGCATACCGGGCAAAAGCGCTAAGTCTGTTTTATTGTATTTAATAAAACTAAAGTCGTTTCGGACTTCGTGCAGTGGTTTTACTTTCTGAGGTATTAGTGGCTGAAGAAGTAGTGTGTGAGGAGTTTTGTTTGGTTCTAGATTTTTTCCATGAAATGAATAACAAAAAGAAATGGCCTTAGAAATCCATGAAGAAATGATTTCTATAGAAACATCCAAACCAAGAGATCTAGAATGAAAAGAAATAAAACTTTGCTCAGACCTGCTGAGGGAAATGCAAACTTTAAATGTGCAATGAGAAGTAGTTCAGTGAAAAATAACTTTAAAAATTATGGCAAGTGAATAAGAGATGATAGGCTCCCCAACAGCCTTAATACTTTAATGAATTTAATACGATAGTGCATTGTTTATTTAAAACTAGCCAGTGCACTTTTTTAGGGCTAAAAAAAATTCACATCTAGGACGGGAATAAAGATAAGAAAGAATAGACAGTCAGTTTAAATGGGAACCAGTTGCTGGAACATGCAATTTAGCATGGGTAACCTTAATTTTAGGTTGTTATGCCTGTGGGTACAGCTGTCAATTTGGGGGAGTTGTCTTTGTCCAGAGGGTTAAACTTCATTTGTTAAAAATGTACATAGTTTTGTGTGTTTGTTCTAAGTTTATAGGGGATGGCGCGTTCTGAAAATGTATTTAGTTTTTTTCCGTTTGATGGCTTTCATTAAACAAAATATCCTATGAAATGCGACCTAGTTTTCATTAAGAATCAAAAGTAGAAAAGATCATCTTGCCAAACCTTAGTGTGTCCATGTAAGACAAAATTTGGAAATACAAATTCAAAAAACTGTCATCTATAATAAGTTGGAACAGTAGCTTTTTTCATAATGGCTACAATATCCTTAGGGCCTTGAAATGTAAATGGCTTTACAGATACAGACAAGGAAAAGATGCAGAATTATATTAAGAAATTCAGAGTGCAAATAGTAATGGTACAGGGGACACATATGGAAAGAAATGAGCATGTGAATTTGAGAAAGAGAGGATTCCTGACTGGATATTCAGTAGAATGTCAGGAACAGAAGGAAAGGGGGTGGAATTGTACTAATTGGTAGAGGGGCTGGAATAGTAATAGATGAGGGGAAAAAAACAAAAATGCTAGATTTGTGGCAGTAACGGGCTACTGGCAAGGGAGGAGGATTACAATGGCGTGTATTTATATTCAACTGAAAACTGCTATTATGGAGCTTAAGAACATTTTGGGAGAAATAATCAGCTCTCAGCAGGGGAAATTATTTATAGGTAGGGACTAGAATTTGATTTGCAATAGCGAGGATGTATCAGTGGACCTAGAAGGGACAATATAACAAATGAGAGTAGATGTCTGAAGAAATTGAAGATAATTGGTAAAGAAGATGTGAATGCAGTAGTAGGAACTCTGGCAAAATTTACATATTATTCCCCAAGGTATAATAACTGGGCTAGATTAGATAGAAATAATATTTCACAGGAACATGTGCATTTAATTGAAAGCTCATCCAATAACTATTTTTTATCATGCACCAATAAAAACTAAGAATGCAGTGTAATGAAGTAAAAATAAGGCACTTGTTCTTTCCCACCATCCTGTTAAAAAGAGAGGAATTTAAGGAATGGGTTTAGTTATTAGGGAAGATAGAAATATCTTCAGAAGTTATAGCTAGTGAGTGGGATAAAATTAAAATTGAATTTAAAAATAGGGTTGAGATGAAAGAGAAAGTGTGTGGGTAAAAGTAATAGAAATTACTTGCAAGGGCTGACAAAGGTTAAAGTATTGCAGAATAAGGGGAATCGTACAGAGCAAGAAGTGGTGCAATTGCAGAGTGCTAAAGAGAAAATAAGTGCGTAACTAGATAGTATACATGAGTTTAGAAAGATTGCAGTTGAGCAACAATTTTTTTTGATAATTCCGGAGCACAAAAAAGTTTGCCACAACAACTTAGGCAAAAGAATGTTGAAAGACTTCTCACCAAACTGAGGGAATCTAGAGCAAGAAAAATAACCAGAGGTCCTGTAGAGGTTTTAAAGATATTCTGAAAATATTATGAAAATTTGTACAAAGCAGAGAAATGTGGAAATCAGGAAAGAGCACAAATGGAAATATTTATGGAAGACTTAAGTATGCCAGAGTTAGAAGAGATGAGGCCTGACAATTAGCAGTTGAGATAGGAGGAGCTGAGATAAAAACTGGGATGTGCAATCAATCTGCAGGAAAGTCTCCAAGAATAGATGACATTACTGTGGCAGTTTGGAAGTTAGGAGGGAAGAAAGTTCTAAAGATCTCAAAGGTTTTGTTTAACAGTATTTCAAAATTAGAAGCACCAACATTTTAGAAGAAAGCTATGGTGGCTGTATTACCTAAAGATGGCAAAGACCCTTCAAACCCAGGTTCATGTAGACCCATTTCAATTTTAAACCATGATTATAAAGTGTGTATGTCTATACTTACTAAAAGAATGGGAAAGATGTTGCCAAAGTTGATAGGGATCATTGTAGTTTTGTGGAGGGGAGGCAAACATGTCAACATTAATAGAAAAATGATGATCAGGAGGGAAGAAGAATGTAAGGAAATACATCTGTTGCTGGTGGGTCTTGTTGCAGAGAAAGCATTTGACATAGCAAGCTGGGATTTTATGCACAGGGCATTGGAAGCACTTGCATTCCCTGATACAATAATAAGGTTAATTAAAAGGATATGTGAAGGATCAGAGGCAATAATTAAAGTGGGAGGGTGCCTCTCAGATTAGCTGTGTTTGAACAGATGAACCAGACAGGAATCTCCTCTTTCTACTTTATTTACTTTATATTTGGTGCCATTGGCAAAAAAAAAAAAAAAGAAAACACAGACTCAGAAATACAAGGATGTAATTGGTATAGTAATCAAGAAAAAAATGGCTTTATTTGCAGATGATATTATTTTGTACCTGATAACTCCAGTAAAGCACATCTCAGTGTTGTTGAATGTTTTGAGACCATTTCAAGTCTTTCTGGGATGTAAAATTAATGAAGTTAAAACAAAGGCTATAGCCATAATTTATGTACCCACACATTAATTGCTTCAGCAATACCCATAAGATGAAGTATTTAAGAGTATGGATTTAAAAATGCTTTTGTTATGGCAGCTAAGGATATGTGTGAAGAGTCTAAACAAAAGATAATACAAACATTAAGAAAATGGAAATGCTTACTTATGGTTGTAGATAGTAAGATCCAAGCAGTGCAAATCATTTTAGTCTCTTTACTCTTGTATATGGGTCAGGCATACTTTTATCAACCCAAGAAGAAGCTGTGGACAGTAATTAATAAAAAATTGAAGGAATTTATGTGGGAAGGAAGGAGGGCAAGAGTTAAGCTGGTTAAGTTGATCCTTCCAATAGATCAAGGTGGTTTAGGTTTACCTGATTTGAAGGGATATTTTAGAGCTAGACAATTAAGGCTCATATATGCAACACAAGCAGAATGTTGTAATTCAAAGTGGAAAGTGAAGATGAAGAGGAAGGTTTATGAAATAGAGAGTGGGATTTTGGATACAGATTATTTTTTTAAATGGGAAACATCTTAAATTATCACTTATGACATAGGCAGTCATATACTTATATAAATGAAAGCAAGCCATATTGACATATTTTTAGTTGCTAACATTATACATCACTTATAATCTATCCAGTCATTGTCAGTCAAACATTACATAGCTCATTCAAATCCTGTCTTCTTTTAAACATCATTCGTGCTCCAAAGCATTATTCTGCATGTATTGTTCCCAACAATTCCCATTTTTCTCTGTAATTTGCTCCTACTATTTTATAAAGATCCTATTTCTACTTATTTTATCTCTGTTACTATATTCACATCCTCAGGTACATTTGGATTTGACTATGATTTCCATTTTCTAGTAATTGCTTATCTGGCAGCCACCTTAATTAGATTCAGCAAGGCCTTACTATGTCTAGTCAATTCCCATTCTGTATCATAGCTCAAAAACATCATTTACTTGGACTTCCAAGATGGCTGCACATTGAATAACAGCTTAATTCTAGCTCTCCCAGTGTGAAAACAGAAACCCAGCAGAGATGAACAGTGGACTTTTGTGTTTCTGGGTAAGTTTCAGTAACTAAATAGGTAAGTGCACTGCCTGGATGCCAGAAAAAAAAATACAGGACCTGAATGAAAATAAACTCCAGAAGGTGAGAAAAAACACTGACTTGGAAAAGTGCAGCAGCTGTTCAGTGTAAAGCAGTGCAAGCTCCAGGCATGACTTCCAGTAACCTGTAGGAAAGCATAAGGCAACTGCACACAGACCTGGTTAAAATAAACGAAACACTGATGGAGTATATCAACTCAGGCAAAATGCTGGAAAAAATGTAAGAATCTTTAAACAGATATTCAGGTGAGGTGATACATAGAGGAGCTCTCTGAGCATGTAGCCCAGGCCGGTATGACCCTGACCTTGAGTAGCATCTTACCCTCACCAAGAATGATGCCACAATATGAAGACAAGATGATCAATTTCAACAATTGGCTTAAGTATTGGTGTCATTCAAAGGGGATCCAATGCCTGTCAGCCTGGGATGACATGCTCGACAAGCCACAATGCTTCGCTAGGGACGGCTTGCACCTGTCACCCCTGGGCTTTCGGATATTGGCAAAGGCTCTTGCTACCCCCATAGTGCCTTTTTTAGGCAAGGCTCAAAAGACAAACCCACCTCCACAGGTATCACAAGGGATAAGAAACTAAGAGTAATGCTACTCAACGCCAGAAGTCTAAACCTCAAGATGCACTCACTCGAAACTCTCCTTAGCATGGAGAACATCGATATCTGTGCAGTAACAGAAACCTGGTTCAAGGCTCCTGAGAGCACCCCAGCACTACCAGGTTATACCTCATACCATGCTTTTCGGCCCCAAAACTTGGACCAAACCACAAAAGGAGGGGGAGTATCAATATTCATCAAAGATACCCACACTTCCAGGTTGGTGGCACAGCACGAAGCATCAGAGACTATCCATGTGCAACTAACAGTGGGTAAAACTGCCTTCCAGTTTATAGTCTGCTACAGACCACCCTCCCAAACCCAGGAACTCCACTCGGCCTTCCTGAGAACACTGGAAAATATGAAGGTCTCTCCAAATACTATTATATTGGGCGACTTCAACTACCCAAACATAGACTGGGAGCATTACTCTAGCTCCAGCACCCTAGCCCAAAGGTTCCTAGAATTTATAAACTCAAATGCTATGGAACAACTTGTTACCACTCCCACAAGAGGGGAAAACATACTGGACCTGATCATCACCAACATGGGGTCTCTATGCTCCAGACCAAAAGTGTATCCCTCACTGGTAAGATCAGACCATAAACTAATCTCACTGGATATTCACATCCCGACTCCACCCCCTGCCCTGAAAACCACAGTGAAAAACTTCTCTAAAGCAAATTTCACACTCTTCAAAACAGAGGTGGAATCCTTCAAAGCCCCCAGGCCTATGGAAAATACGGCCCAGACCGCAGAATCCTTTATAAATGCATTCTATGAACACCTTCAGGAATGCATGGATCATGCAATCCCAAATAAAACCAAGACCTAATCCTCCAAAGGCAGACGTCCTGTCTGGTGGACCCCAGCCATAAACAAACTATACAATAGAAGGAGGAAGGTACTACATGATAGAGCAAAATCCCAAAAAGGCAAAAAACTACGGGCACTCATAAAATCGTCTAAGGCCAGCCTCGAGAGAAAAATTGCACAGGACACTAAGGATAATCACAAGGCTTTCTTTAGTTATGTTAGGAACCTGGGTGGGAATTCCCAGATATGCTCAGAATTAGTCCAAAATGACAAAAAATACACCGAACCCACAGATATTGCCAACATCCTAGCTGACAGGTTCAGTGCAAACCCCCCCCCCACCAAAAGGGCAAATATCTATCCCAGCAGAGTGCTGCCCCCCTGACATCTCATATGCTCAGGTAAGAGCTGCCCTCTCCAAAGCAAAAAACACAGCATCAATGGGACCAGACGGTGTCCCGGGCTGCGTCCTACATAAACTCCAAGAAGAGCTAAACCCAAACATAAAACTACTGTTCAATCTCAGCCTTACTACAGTATATGTACCCAAAGAGTGGCGTACAGCAACAGTGGTCCCACACCACAAAGGTGGTGCCTCAATGGATCCTGGAAACTATCGCCCCATAAGCCTGACTAGCTTGGTCTGCAAAGCTGTGGAAAGGATCATCATGGACCTCATAAATAAAGATATTGGGGACCTACAGACACTGGATCCTACCCAGTTCGGCTTTGTTAAGGGCAGATCCTGCCTCTTAAACCTGGTTGAATTCTTTGAAACAGTCACCAAGGCCATTGACGAGGGGAAGGTGGTCCACACAGCCTACCTGGACCTCGCAAAAGCCTTTGATACAATACCCCACTCGGGCATTATAGATAAGCTCACAAGCTTAAATATAAACCCCTATGTCACTAGATGGGTTGCAAACTGGCTCATGGACAGAACCCACATAGTTAGAGTTGCTGGAGCCATGTCAGACTCCAAACTAGTTACAAGTGGCGTCTCACAAGGCTCAGTCCTGGGACCGCTCTTGTTCGGTATATATTTCTCAGAAGTACAGGCCAACACGGAAGGACTGTGGCTGACCAAGTTCGCAGATGACTGCAAACTGGGCGCCATAATCGACTCTCCAGCCAACTCAAGCATCCTCCCAAAGGGCCTCATAGAAACAGACAACTGGTGCCAGAGCCATAGCTTCAAGCTAAACGCCAAAAACTGTATAGTCGTCCCCTTTGGCAAAAACAAAGTGCCCACAAATTACCACATAGGTGGTAATCCATTAAGTACAGAAGAAGTAATTAGGTACCTGGGGACCCAAGTTGATAGCGATCTCTCATTTGACAACCACGTGGCCAAAGTGGTTAGAAAAACATTTTATATAGCCCACCTAATCATGAAGGGATTCACATCTAGATCAGGGGAGGTCATCGTGCCTCTTTACTCATCCCTCATCAGGCCCATAATTGAGTACAATGCCCCTTTTGGGATGTACCTTACCAGACACCTGCAGCAACTGGAAAGACCCCAAAAGTACCTCACCAAGAGGATCAAAGGGCTCAAACAGATGCCATATGCTGCCCGGTTAAAGAAACTCCAGCTCTACTCAGTGGCATACAGCCTGCTCAGAGGCGATCTGTGCCTGACGTATAAAGCCATGTCCAACTCGGAATTAATGGACATGCTGCACCTCAGAAAATCCAAATCCCATCGAGCTATGTGCTCGAGACTTGAACCTCAGCACTGAAATAAATAGGACATGCTGGAGGGACAGATTCATAACTCAGAGGCTCCCTTCACTCTGGAATAAAATCCCAGTCCAGGTTAGGCAGAGTCCCTCATTGACTCTCTGCAAGAGGAATCTTGATGAGTGGATGGGAGATCGTAGGTTTACCCCGGGTATCACTTCTGTGTCACTGTTAGACAGAGGCACAGTATACTAACCTCGAAAAAGGGCATAGCAAAATTAATTTAAAATGGGTGGCGAAAGCCAAACACACTCTGGCTAGGCTTATAAATGCCCTAGGGCAGATAGCTTAGTATGAACCTATGAACCTAAAAATCAGAGATCAAAATAAAGAAAAGGCTGTCTGAATATGAGACTGCTCAAGAAGAGATGATATCCTTCTATTCTCATATTGCTACGTTCTAAACAAGCGGGATCCTCTACCTGAGGCAACCCAAATGTCTGGCCTATATACAAAAGCTTAGCCTGGCAGCTGGATGTTGCGTGGGATGTCACACGTAGGTACCATAAACCGTGGGCCAAAAATGAGACGTCCGAATGCACAGACCTCAGAACGTCACTGCCGCCAGTCGAATGTCAGCTCACTTGTTCTGCTCCGCACCAAAGATGTGTAAAAAGGTAAGTATCCCATTGGGGAACCTTTACTTTTTTCTCTAGTTCTGGTTGCTGTCACTTGCCTAATTGTTAGCTGATTTCGTCCATGTCATCTAGAAAGGGAAAGTGTAAGTGCGGACATCAAATCCCACACAGACAGCCACAACCTCTGCCTGTTTTGCCTAGGGCCTTCCCTTGACTACAAATCCTGCTCTGTTTGCCAGTCATTTGTTCCAAAGGCCCTATGCAGCCGTCTAGCAGCCTGTAATCTTTTTGTTGAGAACTATCATCTAAAAAGCCTAGTCTTGGGTATAGAACCAACACCCAAAGTCTTGGCCGAACCACCTAAGAAAAATGCCAAAGTTTCAAAGCCTGAGAAAGTGCCTGCACCTCCAGATTTGGATGTCCCACCAGCTGCCGATCTAGGGCCTGAGGTATGTCCATTGACTACGGTGGGTTGTGTTTCGGACACCGCCATAGTTTCTCTGATCGACACGTCCACGGAGATTATTTTGAAGTCAGTTTCCGATGTCAAGGGGAGCCAGGTTTGCCTGGATGCCCTTTGCCAACTTCCATTTCCAAGGAGTCTCCATCTATTCCACCCATTTATTTGGCTCCTAGGCGTACTCCTTCTCAGACCGGACCTAGAACGCCCTCACTCAAAAAGCAGCAAAAAACTAAACATCTGTCTGCTTCTTCTGAGGGTATCCCAGGTTGGCAAACATTTTCCCAATCCCTTTTCCAGGCCTTCATGGCCCTCAGGCCTGCTACTTCACAGGCCCCATCTGCTCTGCCAGCCCTGAGTTCCACCCCTGCATCCTTAGGCCCCTCACCTCAAACTCCAGAAGAGGAATCTTCCTCTTCATCTTCTGATGATTCCCTCTCTTACACTTTTCAGCTAGCCTCCCCTTAGGATACTGCTCATCAGAAGAGAACTCCCTAGAAGGTGACTCCCCACTAGAAGACATTACATTTGGGGAAACGATTACCAAAAATGAAGGAGTATTTCAAGTGGGATTTCCCCCAAATGACAGAGGTTCAAAAAAGATATTGAGCTTTTCCAGATGGAATCCCCTTCTCCCTCAGCCATCCCTGCATACTTGGATGCCTCCAAAACACCTGATTCTCAGCCACCTGCACGTAAAAGTCCGGACAGGTTCTTTAAAGTACCTGACAACTGTATATTCCTCATTCAACCCCCCCCCCCTTGGCAAACCCTGGTGTAATTTCAGTTGCACCAGATAAGCAATCCAGACAGATCCCCTCTTCTTCTTTGCTTCCATCAGGCAAGGACAGCCAAATGATGGACTGGTTAGGAAAGAAAATTTACACTTATTCTACCCTGGTCTTCAGAGCCATCAACTATCAAACTCATATGGTGAAATATGTTCTGGTTCTTATTTCCCAGGCCTTAGACCAACTTAATGGTGCTCCTGATTCCTCTAACAAGGCACAGGTGGCCTATACATTTTCTTTAGCTGCACAGGTTTCTAGGCACTCAATAAAATGAAGCTATAATGCTGCAGAAGAATCATCTAGATCAACGGCCTCTGCTTTCTGTTCTTCAGAGGTACTTCTGGCTTAGGCTACAGCCTCTGCCTGATGATTTTAAGAGCAAAATCATGGATGCTCCACTTGATAATGCTTTCCTTTTTGGTAAACATTCAGCAGGGCTTTTTAAGACTCTGCAAGAGAAAAGCAAGCTGCAGGATATCAAGCATCTCTTTGCATCACCAGTGCCAAAGTTTCATAGAAACTACCCTGCTAAACCCAATTTTGTTAGGAAGGTCTCTGCACCACCCTCTTCGAAGCAAAGGAAAGGTGCCAGGAAATCATCCTGTGCCAGGCATACCTTTCCCCAGTCTACTCCTAGGCAGCCCTTTCCTGACAGGTCCAACAATGCGCAATTGTCACACTCCTTCCAACAGTCTTCCCCTTTCTGCCCGCCTCTCTCACCATCTCCCCCTGTGGCAACACATCACATCAGACAGCTGGGTCTTGTCAATAGTGGAAAAAGGGTATTTCATGACTTGGAAAGAAAAAACACATCGCAAAAGGAGTCCCACATCCCCCAAAGGACCAAATCCACCTTATCCCACAGGTCATTCAAGATCTGGTCAGTCAGGGCAAAATTCAGAAGGTCTCACCTGGACAGGAAGGCCTAGAATTTTATTCCAGGCTCTTCTTAGTCCCAAGAAAGGATGGACCATGGAGACCCATCCTGGATCTGTCCCTACTGAACCCCTATATTCATGTTCCCACCTTCCATATGCTCTCCCTTCAAACCTTTCTTCCACTTTTGACCCTCAATTCATATCTTGCTACTTTAGACCTGAAGGATTCATACCTTCACATCCCTATTCATCCATCTTCAAAGCCAAAAGTAACTTTATTGTCATTCAGACCATACACAAGTGCATAGCTGAACAAAATTACGTTTCTCCAGGTTCAAGTACAAACAGACACACAATACACTTACATAACAGCAACAACAACAGTGACCAAGCAAGCTGAAAGCACAAAAAGCATAAAAGTATCATGAGCCCAACATGATCCACATTGCTGCCAACTCCCACATCAACACCAGCAACATTCCAAAGTCCAATCCATTCTTCTGGCATCACAGATGTAAGCCAATTTAAACAACAACTGACAACAAGTCAGGCTCTTTGCTACTTGCATTTAGTGCAACTGCCGCTACAGGCCCGAACAGTCACAACCTGTACATCGATCTTCCCACAAATTTTCACCATCCACATCAACACAAACATCAGCAGCAGCATCCCCAATCCAGTCCGGATTCTCTCTGACCCCTCTATTCAGTCTTTTTAATTATTTTTCAAAGCTTAAAAATCATGCCTGGCGACAAAAGGTTTCCACCTCCACAACTTGAAGGCCCAAATTCCACGAATAGTTTAAACAACCACAAGACACCATGGACATTACAGTCATCACAGTTTCAACCGCACACTCAGCAATGGACTACTGATTGACAAATTTGTAAACTAAAATTCAAAACATAAAACTACAAAAATGCACCTTGGGAGCTGGAGAGGCCACTGCCATACAAGGCGCTGCCATCTTGGTCCTTTGCATCGTAACCCAAGTACTTACGTTTTGCTGTGCAGTCCTTGCATTATCAGTTTACTGCCTTGCCTTTTGATTTGTCCACAGCACCAAGGGTATTCACAAAATGCCTAGCTCCAGTGGTAGCCTTTTCCAGAACAAAAGGTGTTCAGATCTACCCTTACCTGGACAATCTCCTTATCCAAGCAGATAATCCAGATACCCTTCAAATGCATTTACTGTTCATTATTTCCTTCCTAGAAGACTTAGGCATCACCATCAAACCAGCTCAAGTCCTCCCTGACCCCCTCACAAGATCAAGTGTTCTTGGGGTGCAGATTAAGGAGAGATCTGATGAAGGCCTCCCTCCCTCCAGAAAAGGTCACATTTTGAACCTCATACTTTAAGGACTTACTCCTACCCAGCAGCATTTCGGCCAGGGAGTTTCTATGCCTCTTGGGCTTCATGGCGGCCACACTTCCAGTGCTGCCCCTAGCCAGATTACATATGAGAAAGTTTCAATGCTACCTGAAGAATGTTTGGTCTCAACACACCAATCCATTAGAATTTCAGATTCCCTTCCTTCTGTGTCTCAAGAAAGATATTTAGTGGATCCGGCAAGTTCACCTGAACCCAGGATTGCCTCTACAACCTCTCCCTGTGGATCAATAGATGTACACAGATGCATCAAACCTGGGGTGGGGAGCAACTCTGAATGGGTCTGAAGGTTCAGGCAGTGGGACAACCATCAAAGGAAAAAAAACACCTAAACATAAGGGAGATGAATTCCCTTATCCTAGCCTTAAAGACTTTCCTTCCCTTCAGTCACCCAGGACCTGTAAAAAGTTTTACAGACAACACCACAGTCCTGTGATACATCAACAAACAGGGAGGAACAAAATCCTACCTACTTTGAGGGCTGGCTATCCAAGCTTGGGGAATGGCCACCCTCAGCAAGGTAATGCTGCAGGCAGTTTACATTCTATCACAAAACAATGTTCAGGCAAATGCTCTCAGCAGGTCAGTATATCTGAACCACAAATGAATGTTGCACAGAGATGTGCTTCTAGATATAGTCCGCCGGTAGGGCATACCTCAAGTAGACCTGTTTGCCTCCCCTCAGAACAGGCGACTAAAGCTAATCTACACAAGGACTCCCTCTCATCAGGCATGGAGGATGGATGCATTCTCGATTTCCTGGAAGGAGATGGTTCTTTATGCATTACCCCCTTCCCTCTCATACAGAAAGTCCTGCTGAAGATTCAACAGAACAGTCCAAAAATCCTGCTGGTGACCCCCTTTTGGCCATGGCAGCATTGGCTCCCTCTTTTTTTTCACTAGCCAAGTGCAATCACCACAAGTTACCTCACGAGGTGGACCTCATCACACAACAGAAGGGATCTCTTATCCACCCACACCTACTAACCCTCAGAATGACACTGTGAGTGATAAACTTCTGATCCCTTTTAGCCATCTTTACTCAGAGGACGTGCTTTCTGTCCTGCAGGAGGCCAGGAAACCCACTACCAGGAGGTCATACCTTTCTAAATGGAAAAGGTTCTCCAACTGGTATCTCAAGAAATAACTAGATCCTTTCCAGGCTGATGTACCTCTAGTTTTATTTTGCTTTTGTGAACTTCTGAAAAAAGAACTTTCATGTTCAGCAGTGAAAGTCCATCTATCAGCTATCTCAGCATGCCTACCTTTCAATCCACCTTTGCTGTCCAGATTGGAGGTAAAGATTTTTCTTAAGGGTGTGATCCATATCAGGCCACCAAGAAAACCCATTCCCCCTCCTTGGGACCTGAATTACATTCTAAAAAAACTCACCACTGACTTCGGCTAGGAGGGTTTCAGAGTTGCAGGCACTCATGGCTATCCCACCATATCTAGTATTCCATAAGGATAGGGTCTCCCTTCGCACAAACCCTTCTTTCATGACTAAAGTGGTCAATGAACTTTCCCTTAACCAGTCCATCCACTTGCCCACCTTTTTTTCCTTCTCCACAGAATGACCGTGAGAGAGTGCTCCATTCCCTTGATGTTCACAGGCAACCTAGATTTTACCTGGACAAAACTAAGAATTTAAGAAAGTCTAACCAGTTGTTTGTCTCCTTTCACCCCAGGGCTCTGGGGAAAGCTGTCTCCAACAAACAGTTTATTCATGGGTCTCCAAAACTGTTACCTTCTGCTACTCCTTCCATGGCAAACACCTTCCCTGCTCTGTGAGTGCCCACTCTACCAGAGTTGTGGCCTCCTCATGGGCTTTTTTCAAAGGTTTAGATACTGCCACTTTCCTAGAGGCAGCCACATGGTCTTCAGTCCACACTTTCACTGAACACTAGAAGCTGGACTGTATCTCCAAGGCTAGGGCAGGCTTTGCTAAAGCCATCCTGCATGGTTTCTTAAAAGGTAGTTCTTCTTCTGCCACCACCTATAACACAGGCTGAGCTTTGGTACTCTCCCTCATGTTTAGAATACTGCAGCATGAGAATAGAAGGGCATAGCGTAGTTATGTAAAATCTTACCATAACTGTAGATGTCCTTCTTTTCTTGTTGCAATATTCCTATCCCTCCCTCCTACCCCCTCTAAGGCATCTCCTTTATATTCAGTTAACTTTCCCTCTCTGGAAGACGTCCTGATCAGCTTCCCTTAGACTGCTGTCCAACTGGGGCATTCAGTTCTTAGGTCTGTGAGTGCGGATGTCACATTTATGGCCCACGGTTTATGGTACCTACATGTGATGTCCCACGTGCCATGCAACAGCCAGGCTAAGCTTTTGTGTAATGGCCGGATTTTCGGGTCACCTTAGGCGGAGGATCGCTCATGTTTAGAATACTGCAACTTGGATGAGAAGAACATCTATGGTTATGGTAAGATTTTACACAACTATTCTTTTCCATAAAAATAATATAATTACAGGACAGAGCACTCAGGGAAAGGCAGAGATGTTTAGCTGTACCAGAGAAGCTGGAAGGAACAGATTGTATTAATTTTATGAAAGCACAAATAAGGAACTGGACTGGTATTCCACAGCAGGAGTTGTTAATTGAAAAGGCACATCGTGTGTATGCTCGAAACCTGGCTATGAGAAAGCATCCTAGATCTTTAATAGTAGAGATGCAACCCTACCAGCAGCAGGAGTTGATTCTGACAAAAATGTGGCAGAAAGACAAAGTACTAAAAGTGGGAGACAACAAGAGTGTTTGTGGAGAATGATTACTCACTGTATACCAGACAAAAGAGGAGTGAATTTATTCCACTATTTAGGGAATGTCAAGAAGCAGGCATGAGCTTCAAACTGCTGTACACAGCTATCTTCAAAATATTCTTCCCTGGAGAGACACAATAATTTTGATGAAGTACATGCGAAGGAGGAAATACAAAACTTAGTCCAACAAAAAGTGAGCTGCGAAACAGAAGTAGATTCTGTTTCTTGTTCTTCTGGTGATAAAACTGTGACATTGAAACCTTTTCCAGTGTTTAAATGGAAAATGCTAGAGAGAAGGAAGGGAGCATGAGAACTGACTAGAAGAATCAATGCTTTTGAACAGGATTCCAATCTACATTAGAAAGAGACCCTCACTAACACTCTTCAAGAGAAACCTTGACGAGTGGATGGGAAACAGAAAATTTACCCCGGGATCACTGCAGTGGTTCTGCTGGACAGAGGCACAGGGAACTAATGGCTCTGCTGGACAGAGGCACAGGGAACTAATCTAAGGCGGCTAAAGCCAACAAATTCTGGCTAGGTTTATAGATACCCTCGGGTAGATAGCCTAGTACTTACCTATGAACCTGTGAACCTAAGGGTACATTGGAAATGAAGCAGAGACAATATTTGGGAGATGGAGATGAACAGGAATAAAACTAGTAACTTGGAAATGGACAAATGTGGGATTACAAAGCAGTAATTATATTTGTAAAATATGACAGAGCAAGAAAATCTGGAAATACTGGACTTTTGGACTTGTGGGGGAGTCTAAAGTATATCCCCTATTTCATGTCATTAATGTTCAGAAAATACGTAGGGGAGGGGAAGAGGAAGGAAAAAGTCAGCTGTAAGTAAAACACGTTTTTTTTTCTTAATAGTACTATTTTATAGTGTATGATTTTCTTTGAATGCTATAAAGTAAAGTTTTCACAGTTGTTTTTAAGTGTAACAATGATACTGTTGTAAACAGGTGTGCTGTTTTCTTTTTTCTCCTTCTTCAATTTTAAGAAATGTAGGCATTGCAATGTAAAAAAAAAGTCTGGTTAAAAGAGGATGACAAAAGAAAAAGTTGTGTGCTTTTTCTTTCTTTCATTGGGGGGAATGACTAGATTAAGGACGTTAGCTTGACCTAGTAACAAGTTTTAAGAGAAAGCAAGTAAATCAAAAAGGATATTGAATATTATAAGGCTTTTATCTAGAAAATAAATGTATGATTAGCAATTCTGTATCTCGTTCTCAAGTCTCCATGGAAACAATCTAATGAAGAGAAATTGGCTAGAAGAAAAGAGAAATTGTCTAGGAGATAATGTTCTCTGAAAGCATTCAGGTGATTTCCCAGCTGGAAGAGCTGTATAGTTAAGACAGAACCAGACAGCACTTAGTAGAAGCGCAGGTTGCACCATGCATCTTTGCATGGATAACCTTTTTGTTAGGTCAACTCAGGTTTGTGAGTGTGGTCGTAAGTTTGGGACATTTGTTCCTATTAGGAGGGTAAAACTTCAATATTTGAAGATGTACATAGTTTTGTGAGTTAATAGGTGTTGGCGGGTATTGGGGTGTGTGTCTCTTTTGTTTGAGGGCTTTCAATAAAACAAAATTTTTGTATCATGTGACATAGGCTCAGATAGATATGACAAGAAACAACTGTATAAAAGTTCAGCCTGCCAAACAGTATATGCATGTAACACAAGCTGGAACTAGACATTTAACAAAAAAGCTGTTATACATAAAAGGTGGGAATAATAACGTTTTAATACAGTGATGCTTTATGTAATGTATTTAAGTGTCAATGATCTCACAGATAAACACAAAAAAAGTAGTGAAATATATTAAAAATGAAGGCTGCAAATAATGGTAGATTTGTAGTACTAAGATGCTACTGGTAAGGGATGAGAACCACATTGGCATGTATTTATGTTCCACCTAAAACTGCCATAATGGAGCTTTAGAAAATGCTGGGAGAAATAATCAGCTTTCATCAGTGAACAGAAATTTGATTTGCAGCAGTGAGTATGTGTCTGAGGTCCCAGAAAGGAAAGTATAACAAAGGAGGGTAGACTTTTGAAGAAATTTATGAAAATATTTGGCAAGGAATATGTGGATTCAGTACTATGAGTTCGGAGTGAATTTACATATTCCCCAAGATACAAAAGCTGGGCTAGGCTAGACAGAATTTACATTTCACAGGAACCTGTGCATTTAATTGAAGGTCTTGATACACACCCAATAACTATTTCAGTTCATGTGCCAATAAAAACTAAAACAAAAACACAGGGTGATAAAATAAAAATTAGACACTGGCACTTTCTTACCTAACTGTTGAAATGAGAGGAATTTAAGGAATGGGTAGTGGAAATTATTCAGGAGCAATTAGAGAAAATAGAAATTTCTCCTGAAAATATAGCTAGGGAGTGGGATAAAATTAAAGTGGAGTTTAAAAATATGGTGAAAATAAAAGAAAGGAAGATATGGTGAAGAAGTACAAGAATTATTTTGAGGGACTTATAAATGTTAAAGTATTGCAGAATAGGGGGAATCTCACAGAAGAAGAACAGGAGCAACTGCAGAATGCTAAACAGAAAATAAGGGATTACCTCAATAATATGCATGAGTTTAGAAAGACTGCTGTTAGGCAACTGTTTTTGATAATAACTGTCGAGCACAAAAACTTTTAGCACAACGACTCAGGCAACAGAAAGTAGAAAGGGCTGTTGCCAAGCTTAGGGAGCCTATAACAAGGAAGGTAATGAGATCCTGTAGAGCTATTATAAATCTTATTTCAGAAATTCTGTGAAAGTCTGTGTAAAGCAAAGAAGTATGGAAATTAAGAGGAGGAACAAATGGAAATGTTTGCAGAAGAATTAAATATGCCAAGGTTAGAGGTAGATGAGGCTCAGTTACTAACAGAATAGGAAGAGATGAGATAAAAATTGTGACGTATAACCAATCAACAGGAAAGTCTCCAGGAATAGATGGCATTCCTGTGGAAGTTTGGAAGCTAGAAGGGAAAAACTGATAAAGATCTTGAAGGTTTTGTTTAACAGTATTTTAAGAGGAGAAGTCCTAACATCTTGGAAGAAAGTGGTGGTAGCTCTAATACTTAAAGAAGGTAAAGATCCAGCTTCATACAGGCCCATTTCAATACTAAACCAAGGGCCTACGTAAGCCTAGCCAACAAGGTTCCCTGGCTTATGCCACCCAAGAAAGTTATTTTCCTGTGCCACTGTCGAATAGAGACACAGAAGTGATCCCCAGGGTGTATTTCCTATTTCCCATCCACTCATCAAGATTTTTCTTGAAGAGTGCTAGTGAAGAACTTTGCTTGACATAGATGGGTAGCCTGTTCCAGAGTATGGGAAGTCTCTGGGACAGGAATCTATCCCTCCAGCATGTCATGTTTATTGTGGTGACAAGGTTTAGGTCCCTAGAGCGTGTAGGGATTGGGATTTCCTTAGGTGTAGTATGTCCAACAGCTCTGGGTTTAACATAGCTTTATATGTTACACAGAGATCACCTCGGAGTAGGCGATATGCTACGGAGTAAAGCTGGAGTTTTTTGAGGTGGTCAGTGTACGACATTTGTTTGAGGCCAGTAATCCTCTTTGTGAGGTACTTCTGTGGCCTTTCCAGCTGCTGCAGATGTCTTGTGAGGTACATTCCAAAGGGGCATTGTATTCTATAATGGGGTCTAATGAGTGTCGAGTACAGGGTAACAAAGACCTCTTTTTTTCCTGGATGAGAACCCTTTTATGATGAAGAGTGCCACGTAGAAGGACTTCCTGACTACTGTGGTGATGTGACTATCAAAGGAGAGACTACTGTCCACCTGGGTCCCAAGGTCTCTTATCACACATTTGGTGTTAAGTAGATTGCTGCCTATGTGGTAGTTCATGGGTAAAGAGTTTTTACCAAAGGGGATGACACTGCACTTTTTGGTATTGAGCTTGAGGCCATGGCTCTGACACCAGGCATCTGTCTCAATGAGGCCCTTCTGTAGGATGTCCACATCATTTGGGGACTTGACTATGGCTCCTAGTTTGCAGTCATCTGTGAACTTCATTAGCCAGAGGCCTTCTGTGTTAGCCTGTACTTTAGAGAAATAGATACCAAACAGGAGAGGTCCCAGGACGGAACCCTGTGGTACTCCACTTGTCACTGCTTTGAGGTCAGATTTGGAGTCTACAACTTTTACAGTGTGGGTTCTGTCAGTGAGCCAGTTGGCAACCCATCTTGTGATGTAGGGATTTATACCTAGTTTAGTGAGTTTAGCTATAATTTCATAATGGAGGATGGTGTCGAAAGCCTTGGCGAGGTCAAGATAGGCTGTGTGAACCACCTTACCCTCATCTACGGCTTTGGTGACTGCCTCAAAGAAGTCGATCAGGTTCAGAAGGCATGATCTGCCTTTCACAAAGTCGAACTGGGTGGGATCCAGAGTTTGGAGGTTACCAATGTCTTTGTTTATGAGTTCCATGGCCTTGCAGACCAGGCTCGTCAGGCTAATAGGTCGATAGTTCCCGGGATCAGTGGTGGCTTCCCCTTTGTGGATTGGGATAACTGTTGCTGTGCGCCATTCAGTGGGCACAAAGCCTGTTGCGAGGCTATTATTGAACATGGTGCTTAAGTGGGGAGCCAGTTCATTCTGAAGTTCGTGTAAAACGCAGCCTGGGATGTTGTCCGGTCCCATGGATGCTGTGTTTTTGGCTTTAGAGAGTGCAGCTTTTACCTGTGTAGTTGTGATTACAGGGACTCTACATTCTTCCTGTATAGATATGGGCCCTTTAGGGGGTGGGGATGGTAAAGTTAGCATTGAACTTATCTGCCAGGATGTTGGCAATATCAGTTGGTTCTGTAATTTTCGTGCCTTTGTGCTGTAACTCAGAGCAGATCTGGGTGTTGCTATCGAGATTCTTGACATAGCTATAGAATGCTTTGTGGTTGTTCTAATGGTTGTCCTTAGAATTACTGGCGATTTTGTTTTCGTAGCTAGCTTTGGAGGATCTTATAAGGGATCTCAGCTTCTTACTGAGGCTGACCAGGGAGCTCCTTCACTCATGGAATTTTACACTCTTTTGCAACAGTTTCTTCCTTCTGTTGTACAGTTTGTTTATGGCAGGGGACCACCAGATTGATTTTACTTTTTTGGAGGATAGCGTCTTGGTTCTGTTTGGGATAGCACGATCCATGCACTCATGCAAGTGCTTATAGAGTGCATTTGTGTAGGATTCAGCAGTTGTAACTGTATTGTCCATCTGCATGGGTGTCATGAAGTTCACTACTTCTGTCTTAAGAAGCATGAAGTTGGCTTTGGAGATATTTTTTACAGTGGTTTCTTTAATGGGGGCGGACTGTGGATATCAAGGGTGATTAGCTTATGGTCGGATCGGGCCAATGAGGAGTTGACTTCAGGTGTGGAACACCAGTCAGTCATGCTGGTAATGACTAGGTCTAGGATATTGTTGCCCCTGGTGGGGGTGTGGATAAGTTGATCCAGGGCATTGGAGTTTATGAATTCCAGAAAGCGTTGAGCTAAGGAGTTGGTACATCAGTAGTTTTCCCAGTTAATGGTGGAGTATTTGAAGTTGCCCATTATTAGGGTGTTTGGTTGAACCCTAATATTTTCCAGTACATCAAGAAAAGTGAAGTGGAGTGGGAATCCTGGGGCATGGTGGGGGATCTGTAGCAAGCTACAATTTGGATTGCAGTTTTGCCCAGAGTTAGTTGCACTTGGATAACCTTGGATACATTATGCTGAGCAGCTTGCCTGGAGGTGTGGATATCCTTAATGAATATGAACACACCTTCACCTTTGGTGTTTCGGTCCAGGTTACATGGCTAAAAAATGTGGTATGAGTTATAGCCTGGTAGTGCAGGGGTGCTCTCTGGAGCCTTGAACCAGGTCTCAGTCAGTGCACAGATATCGATGTTCTCCATTTTAAGGAGTGCCTCGAGTGAGTGCATTTTAAGAGTTAGACTTCTAGCATTGAGTAGCATTACCCTCAGTTTTTGCTTGCCTGTTCCTGTTACGGTGGTGAATTTGTTATTTGAACCTTGCCTAAAAAGGCACTATAGGGGCTGCAAGAGCCTTAGCCAGTATCTGGAATCCAGGGGCAACAGGTGCAGGCCATCTGTGGCAAAGCATTGTGGTCTGTCGACCATGTCATCCCAAGCAGACAGATACTGGATCCCCTTACAATGACACCAGAAGCTTAGCCAATTGTTGAAGTCAATCATTTTGTCCTTGTACTGTGGTGTCATTCGGGGTCAATGGCAGAATGCTACTCAGGGCTAGGGTCATACCTGCCTGGGCTACAAGATCAGAGAGCTTTAACATGTCTCTTTTCATGTAGTCCAGGGAGGTACTTCTCAGGTCATTCACACCAACATGGACAATGACAGAGTTCATATAGAATGTTTTATATGTAAACATGTTGTAAATGAAGTGAATAAAATAATGGAAAAATAAAAAATATAAAACATGTATGTAATAATTATTATAATATTATTATGATGATGAAAAAAATATAAAACAAAAGAAAAAGGAATGCATTTATTTGAAATTTTTTGATTTTTTTTTGCAATGGAATGATGAACAGAAATAAAACTGCAAATTCTGTTTAAGACTATGACTTTAAATATATTCAAGCTATGTGATTTGATAGTTTAATTATGTAATTGATTGATTACTTGTTTTTTGTATATATTGCAAGTGTTTTATGAGTTTTACTGTTTTACTCTGTAAAGGCTGAGGAACTGTTCAACGAAATAAATTTTATTGGAAGGTAGAGCTGGGACTCACTGATAGTCTTTGTTGTTTATACATATTTGTACTTGTTGTGGAGTGACCTGAGTGCGTGGGTTATGTGGCGGATCCTGGCACCCGACGGGCAGCTGACAGTAACCTTCTCCTTGATTAGCCTGGTGAGTGGGACATCAGTGTGCCTGACTATTGAGTCACCTATGACTAGTGTGTTGGGTACGTTGTTTTGCCTTATTGGCTGTGGTTGAGTGGCACACTCAGTCTGTGGGTTATGTGTCATTTGGGTTATGTTGGGGGATGGAGATTGCTTGCGTTTCTGCTTTGGAGGTCTCTGTTGCTTAGACAGATTATTATTGAGAGCCTCCGTGAATGTTTTTGTGTTACTATGTGTGGATTTTGGTGGTGTTGATTTAGTGAGACTATGTGATGAGTGTGATGTGGTGCAAATGTTTACCTTCTCCTCATGACTGTCAAGTTCAGTCTTGGTTGGAGAGAGCTTCACCTCCAGTTTGGCTAGATAAGTGCATCTCTCACAGGTTGTAGCATTAGGTGGTAGGAGGAGAGGGTTGTCTGTGTACATGAGGCAATTTCTACATTCCCTCAAGATGCCCAGATTCATCAGATAGACAGGAGAGAACACTGGGAGCTGACCCTTGGATATGCCTGAATAAAAAACAGTTTTCCTCTAGATAAGTGAGGAAAGTGAGTACAAGATTTGTTTTTCTCTAAGCAAATGAGAAAAGTAAGTACAAAAACTGTTTTCTTCTAGGTAATGAAGAAGATTGAGTGCTAAAGTAATTAGTAGCTTATTTAGTGCTTACAAGTTCTGAACAAGTGCTGAGCATGAATAAACAAATTTAAATGCTAAAACTAAGAATCTGTATCTGCACTAGACGAGTTACAGGACGGAAACAACTGCAAATGCAGGCTTTCAAATCAGAAAATTGAGAGAGATGGAAGAGATTGCCCAAACAGCCATTAACTACAATTTCTGGGCCAGAACCACTCCTTATGTGGTAGACAGGTTACCTAGTGCTTTACCACTCCCACTGATAAGCTAGAAGGCTTCTCTCCAACACAGAAAGGCTTGGGGAGCACAGAAGCTTACATACAGTCCTGGATACAGCAAATCTGTATCTAGAACACTAGTTACAGGAAAAGTAGGAAACAGGCTTACAGTTTTTTTTTTTTACAGAAAAGTAGCAAAAACAGTAGTAAAAACAATTCACATGCAGTGCAAGCTAGCACACTTGAGTATGTAGCAATATTAGACCAAACACAGTTTACAAAATGCAATTAAATTAAAAAGGACTAACAGCAAGTGCAGAAAGAGTTTATTAGGTAGAATGTGATAATAAAGAGATGAGACTGGGGGAGTGTCCCAGATCAAATCTACAGTGGGGCGGGCAACTGCAAAAGCCACCAAATTTAACCTACAAACCAAAAATAGGGAGGGTAGGTGGGACAAAACAGTTTCAACAGAGATCTAAGCAACAACTAGCAGTACAAACTCTAAAACCAAAAAATATACTCAGCTCTGTATATTTGCAGATCAGTCTCTCAGAACAGGGAGACAACAGTTTCAACAGAGATCTAAGCAGCAATTAACAAACTCTGTAACCAAAAAAATATACTCAGCTCTGTCTATTTGCAGATAGTCTGGAATGCAGTCTCTCAGAACACAGGTTCCAGCAATTAAATGCAGGCCGTTACTACCAGGTCAAATTTTATGCAAGTGATCCTTGAGTTAGATAACACACAAGCTGTAAAAACCAGTTATACCAACTGAAGACACAGCAGAAAGTAGGGGGTGGGGAAAACTGTTTCAACAGAGATCTAAGCAACAACTAACAGTACAAACTCTAAAACCAAAAAAATATACTCAGCTCTGTATATTTGCAGATCAGTCTCTCAGAGAACAGGGAGACAGTTTCAACAGAGATTTAAGCAACAATTAACAAATTCTATAAACAAATAAATATACTCAGCTATGTATATTTGCAGATAGTCTGGAAGGCAGTCTCTCAGAACACAGGTTCCAGCAATTAAATGCAGGCTGTTACTAACAGGTCAAATTTTATGCAAGTGATCCTTGAGTTAGATAGCACACAAGTTGTAAAAAACAGTTATACCAACTGAAGACACGGCAGAAAATAGGGGGGGGTGGGGAAAACAGTTTCAACAGAGATCTAAGCAACAACTAACAGTACAAACTCTAAAACCAAAAAAATATACTCAGCTCTGTATATTTGCAGATCAGTCTCAGAACAGGGAGACAGAGTTAGATAACACACAAGCTTGAAAAACCAGTTATACCAACTGAAGACAAGGCAGAAAATAGGGAAGGGGTGGGGAAAACAGTTTGAACAGAGATCAAAGCAACAACTAACAGTACAAACTGTAAAACCAAAATAAATATACTCAGCTCTGTATATTTGTAGATCAGTCTCTCAGAACAGGGAGACGACAGTTTCAACAGAGATCTAAGCAACAATTAACAAACTCTATAACCAAAAAATATACTCAGCTCTGTATATTTGCAGATAGTCTGGAAGGTAGTCTCTCAGAACACAGGTTCCAGCAATAATGGCTAAAAAAATGGCAACAGTGATGCCAGAATTGATAGATTTGGATCAGTGTGGTTTTGTGGAAGGGAGGCGAACATTTGACAACACTGAATATCAATGATCCAGAGGGAAGCAGAATGTAAGAAAATACCACTGTTGTTGGTGGGTCTTGATGCAGAGAAAGAATTTGACAAAGTAAGCTGGGACTTTATGAACAGGGCAATGGAAGAATTTGGATTCCCTGAAAAATTATAAGGTTGCTTAAGAGGACAGATGAAGGATCTGATGTGAAAATTAAAGTGGGTGGGGTCCTGTCTGAATTTCTTTTTGAACAGAAGAACTTGACAGGGATGTCCTCTTTCCATATTGTTATTTGCATTGTATTTAGAACCATTGGCAAAGAAAATAAGGGACTCAGAAATTCAAGGATATAATTGGTGTGGTAGTCAAGAAAAGCTGGTTGTAATTGCAGATGATATTATTTTATACCTGACAAAACCAGAAAAGGACATTACAGTGTTGTGGAACATTTTGAGACAGTTTAAAATCTTTTCGGGATACAAAATTAATGAAGCTAAAACAAAGGCAATATCGGCAATTATCTACCCACATATAAATTGATTCAGTAATATCCATATTTATTGGGACATTATAAATTTTAATATTTAGGAGTATGGATTAAAATTATTCTGGTGTGGCAGCTAAGGATATGTGGAAAGAGACTAAATAAAAGATGATGCAAAAACTGTAAAATTGGAAGCCCTGTTATATGGATAGTACGATACAATGTTTTTAGTCCCTTTAGTCCTATACACAAGTCAGGCATATTTTTATCAACCAGTGGAGAAGTTGTGTATAGCAGTTAATAAAGAGCTGAATGATTTTGTCTGGGACGGGAAGAGAGCAAGAGTCAAGTGGGTTAAGCTGATTCTTCCAATAGAAGAAGGCAGATTGGGATTATCCAATTTGAAGGGATATTTCAGAGCTACACAGTTAAGGCTCCTATGGATAGCACAAGCTGAAACCTATAATTCAAAGTGGAAAGGAATGATGATGAAACATGGGGAAAGATCAAGAAACCAGGAGAAACTGAGATTTTGGATACAGATCTTTAAGGAGAATAAAAACAATCATACAGAATATTATATTGATAAAGTAACAGAAAGTATTCTAAGAACTAAGCCAACACAAGAATAGAGAATAGGGATGATTGCAATTAGATATATAGACAATAGGGTAGAGGGGGCTGGAATTTATTGGAGAAAACTGGCGAGGGTACCAAGATGTTGTGAGCAAGTAACTAGAGGGGGAAAAGGTAATATAATGAGAAGACACCAAGAATTTATGTGGACTGCAGGTTAGAGATTGCCTTCCCTATCAGGAATTGATTTCAGAGTATAGGCAAAGAGAAAGAAATAGGGGGGTCCTAAATGAAAGACCAGCACTGGTAGAGTTTTTAGTAGAATCTAGAATAGAAACTGCCATTAAAAAGGTGTAAATAGTAGAGCATATAAAATATTGCATGATAAGTCTAAGAATTAACCAGAGGAGGTTAGACAGGATTGGGAAAAGGGACTAGAGAAGCAACTCACAAATAAGCAAATGGGTGATATATGTATGTCTCCCAAATATGCAGCAAAATCTAGGATTGCTTAGGAAATGTTTACATAGATATTTTATACCCCAAGTAGATGCCAGCAAAATGATTTTTCTGAGCTATGATACAGATTTGGAGTTGCCTAGATATAGTAAGCCCTTGCTGAGTCTAATTATGGTGGCTGCCAAAAAAGCAATTATTAGAGAATAGAAATCAAAATTTAAAGCCAGCTATACTAGAAGTAGTGAATATAGCAACAGAGGTAAAACAACTGGAATTTGGATCTTTAAAAAACGAGTAGTAGCAAATTACATAAGAAAATAATGGGAATTGTAGCAACAATACTTCCAGGAGAGAAATGAGGTTTAAAAGAAGGTAGGACTTGAATGAGTTATGTAATGTTTGACTGACAGTGATTGGATAGTTTATAAGTGGGCAGCCATGGTGGTGCAGTGGTTAGCATTGCCACCTTACAGCAAGAGGTTCTCTGGTTTGATTCCTGGCTGGGGTGCCTTCTGTGCAGAGTCTGCAAGTCCTCCCTATGATCGCGTAGGTTTCCTCCGGGTGCTCTGGTTTCCTCCCACATCCCAAAGACATGCAGTAGGTGGATTGGACCCTCTAAATTGGCTCTAGGTGTGTGTGTGTGTGTGTGTGTGTGTGTGTGCCTTCTGTGGAAGTTGGGCGCCGGGCTGGCAACTCAACACCATAAAAACTCCACTGTCAATCATTCTACGGACCGTTGTTCCACTGTGGTGACCCGCCGAAAGGAGGTGATGGCTGGATAGTTTATAAATGGTGTATAATATTTGTAACTTGGATTATGTCAATATGATTTGTGATGTAAAATGCTTGCAGTTAGGATTATGTCAATATGATTTTTAATTTATATAAAGGTATGATTGCCTATGTCATAAGTGATAATTTCATAAAGATGTTTCTTTAAAAAAATAAATAATTTCCTTAGTTATACAAATTTACTCGCCCAGTATTTCTGATAGAGTAGTCTGTACAGAGTTTTCAAATCTTCCTGCTCATTACACTTACAAAAGATATATTCCCAGTTACCTCTTTCATCTCCATCAAACTTCCAACATTTCCAGTCTACTTGAGAAAAGATTCTTTGAGGTCTACTTTGGGTATAAAAATACTTATGTAAACACTTAACAAGCAAAGATCCTAAATCTTCTAGACTTTGTTGTATTTTTGGGAGTCATACATGTATTTCCCCATTGTTTCTTTGTGAATAACTTATACAATCTCTTTTCCCAATCCTGTCTAACCTCGTCTGATTGATTCTTATAATTACCATGCAATATTTTATATGCTCTACTAATTATCCCTTTTTTAACAGCAGCTTCTGCGCTAGATTCTACTAAAACCTCTACCAGTGCTGGTCTTTCGCTTAGGCATACCTTTCAACTGTCCACATTTTCCATAATGTCCAGATTTTTGTTATGTTTTATATATATATATATATATATATATATATATATATATGTGTGTGTGTGTGTGTGTCTGCGTGTAAACTATGTCAAATTATTGAAGTTCCAAAACTTTGAAATTCATATGATCGAGACCATATGATGGAAGTTTCAGAACTGCACACATTTAAAAAAAATTCTATTTTTAATGTTTGGGAGGGGGCAAGCACCCCCAACACCCCCTGCTAGTTAAATATACCAACTCTGAGAACACACAACATTGCAGAAAAGGGTAAATTTCCCATTCAGCACTGTACCACGATCTCCATTCTAAACATCCAAAGTTTCAAAACTTCGGTCATATGGTCCCGACCATATGACTTTTTGAAACTTCGATAATCTGGTAGGGACCTTTGTGAATGTATACATAGTGTGTGTTTGAGGCTCCATTATGTGTTGTATATTTCTGCTTTTTCTAAGACTTCACATGCTTCGCTGATTTTTTTTATAAACATGACTTTCTGTATCATTCCCTTTTTCTGGCTTCTTTAACCTGGGAAAAGGGAAGAACTCATATTTACATTTTGCAGATATTTGCATGTGGCTAATTCCAGTAAATAATGATTACTGCAGCACTGATCATTTTATTCTAATATCTACTGTTCTGTACTCACGGAACTATAATTTTTTTTTCAGTATTGATATTTGAGAATTCCTGCCTTAGGAGCCTGAAGGCCATCCTGAATACTAGAGCTTTCAAGTTCTCTCCTTGCCTGGCGGACTTCCTCCATTCTGATGTCAGTACATGGTGGTATGAAGGATAGTCATCCAGTGCCACCTTCAGTTCTTTTTTTGCTGCAGTCCAGTGGGCACCTCATATTCATACTCTTCTGCCTATCTGTCCATTGTGTCAACCTGAAGGCAGAGGTTCTTGCAAGTACTCTGCTAGGGAAATTTCTTATCTATTTGGTAATAAGTTGTCATCTGTAGATGTTGGAGCATGAATTTACCAATTGTCTGAGATGTAGAAAGCAAATTCCACATAGGGTTGTCATCATGTTTATTTTACTTGGGTATGGAGCACATGTCCAATTAGATGCAGTGTGGAAACTTCAGTACTGGGACAATAAGCCATTGTGCTGAGGACACTGAAGACATAGCTTGATTAGCCCAGGCATGCTATGTCATTTATCAGTCCTTCATCAGAATTCTCTAAAAAGAAAAAGAAATAAAAAAACAAAGTTGAAGAGTATTTGGGAGGCTGACAACATGATTTTAGTTTATGATAGCCCCTCTAGGGTACTGGTATGAATGAAATGCTTTTGCAGCCCCCTGTATCCAGCACCTGTTTTGACCCAAGACCTTTAGAGCAAGTCCTCTGGAGGCCTCCACTCCTTTGGTCTTGTAGCATGTCCTTGTGAGCAGAATCCATTTTGGCTTCATTTGAGCTGAAAGACACTCTACAAGTCTCGGCCTCTGGCATACAAATTCTGGTCTTCAAAGAGGGAGGATATACCTCAGATTTTTGTTGTTAATGAGAAAGTTGCAGGGGACTGCATTGCAATCTAGGTTGCCTTTTCATATCCTGAGGCATGTAAATCAGACCCTACAGCCAAACCAAGACCAGAGACACCAAAGCCCAAGCAGTAGTTTGTCTGTTTGCCCCAGCCACAGCTGACTAGGTCTCAGTCTCAGACTTCACAGTTTTCTTTCCAGGGCATTTTCATACTGGCTCAGGATTTCATGGAACATATTAAATCCTGGCAGCCAGACAATAATAATTTCAGGGGACCCCCCCCCCCCCACACACACACATATATGTTAAAAGGAAAAGGAGATGTTGTCCACAGGGTCTCAAATTCCAGTTACTCAGAAAGGAGGAGTTGACTTATAGACCAGCTTTCTCCAGCCTCAGTCATAGATTCTGTGTCTGAGGAGCCCTTTCCTTAGCCTTGACACCTAAGGATGTATCTTTATGAGATATGTGGCACAGGATGAAGGAATCTTTCAGCTAAGAGCCTAAGAATTTCTGTCAGGCCCAGGTGAGACAGGCACTAGACCTGCCTGAGCCTAGAACACCTGGCTATACCAACAGACCTTGAGGATGTTCATCATAATAACTACTGCTGCAGTGGCCTTAGCCATATGGTTATATATTGCCAGGGATATAACAGCCAGATAGCTTCCGGGCTCCTTCCATGCACCCAAGCTGTTGGTCAGCTTGAGCTGAGCTTAATAAAAGACAAGTTTGGGTGCCATGCCACTCAGAGCTTTATTACTGCAGAAGAGTACACGCCTCTAAGGCTTTTGAAGATTGATGGTCAGGTTGTGCTGTTCGTTTGTTTTTTGTGTTTTATCACTTTCCTCTTCAGGAAATGTATTTTAAAGCTAGGAGTTTTGTGTTTTAACTGACTGTTCTGAGAATGTATTGTATGTCTCAACAGGAACCCTGTTTTTTTCCCTGTGAGTTTAAAAGTTGTTTAAAGTAACTAAAACATTTTTCTGTGGAGAAATTGTGTTTGTTTTACTTTTTGAGGCTGGTAAAGCATTTTTAAATGCTTTTTTGAACTACTCTCTTAAAAAAGTGACTTTTAAAAGACTTTTAAACTGCATTTGCAAATAGTCTCCTGCTGCAAAGAGGCAACACTTTCTGCTGGACCATCTGTCTGTTGGTCCCATTTGGTGGTCTTTCTGCCATCCACAAAAAGAAAGTTAAACTGCCTTTGCCATCACAGCAGGATAGCAATTTGTCTCAGCCACAGGTAGGAGACTGCTGTGGCCATTTGTTGTACTACAGACCACTCACCTTTTACCCTGGATCCCTCTAATGTAGAGGCCACTATGGACTGGGGGTTAGTCATGTCCTTTGTGATTGTTGGTGGTCCCTTCAGTGAGCAAGGGCGAGCCACTTTTGTCGGTTTTGGGAGAGGGAGCAGAGAAGGCTTCCTTGTTGTGTCAGAATGCTTTGCCCATCTCTGGGGAAGCTTCTGCTCCCATTAGTAACACAGTTAGCCCCACTTTCCTGTCAAAAAGAAACAGAACACAAAGCATGTATCTACTCCCCCTCAAATTTCCTTAGACAGAAGTTGTTTACTGGGTGTGGTTCAGAGTTTAATTCAGACTATTGATCCTTCTTGTAAACTAGTTTCTGGTAAAAGGAGGGATATCTCTTCTCCTAAAGAGGTTTAAGATTCTGAATCTGAACAGGAAGATGAAGGGACAGGTACAGGGTTTTCTTTTCAGATGTCTGATTCAGACTTAGAGGAGAGCTCATTTTTTCATTCTTCCAGAAGGGTGTTTCTCTTTCTGTGAGACTATTGCTAGAATGTGCTAGTGTTTTCAGTGGGAGAACAGTGAGGTGTATCAGTCCCTCAGAAAATACTATGAGATGTTACAGAACGAATTTCCAGAAGCTTCGCACAATTCCTCCAGTTCTGTTTGCTTTAGAGTATGTGTGTGGTATTGCTTGCAATTTTCATGATAGTCAGCCAGCTGCCCCTAAAAAGGCAGATATGATGTATAAAATTCCTCAAACCTGACCCAGCAGCTAAAGCTTTAGTTAATCCCACTACTGCTTAATACTTAATTCCTATCTTACTCCATCTGATAAGGATGGGAAAAGTATGGGGACAAAAGTGTATACTTCTGCAAGTTTGATTTTCAGAATTTTGAATTGTCAGGCTTATAGGTTACCTTTTATTATGATTAGTTGTGGAAGTATGAGGAATGTTTTATCTGCAGTTTCTTCATGTGAGGAAAATCTACTTTAAATAATTTCTTCTGTTGCAGAGATCACTAAGCATTACTTACAGTTTATGCATAACTCTGTTGTATTTCTTCCAGGGCTATAGCCACTGGTACTGTTTTGAGGTTTGCATGGCTGCATTCTCAGGACCTCCCAGATGATGATAAAATGAATTTTTAAATTCTCCTTTGAATGTAGATTTAGTTTTTGGTCCCTCTGTTGCAGAGTTGATCAACAAGTGTGATGAAAGGGGTAAGCTGTTCCAGGGAATCTCTTAAGATTTTTCAGCCCTCCTTTTCAAAATATTCTAAGGGATTCTTTAACCTCTCATCAAATTTTGGCAAAAAAATAAATAAATAAAATAAGTAAATAAAATAAACTGTCTGAATAAGCTACTTATAAACAGATATTTGAGATGAAATTGCAAGGGGTTCCAAAAAGAACCCTTGAACCACCCCAAAGCCAAGTACAATGCAACAATTCTTAATGACTGTTCAGGAGACCTTGTGACCGGCTCCTACCTGGGGCCCTTTTTTCTTTCAGAAAGACTGAATTGCCATTTTTCTCTTTGGCAACAGGTAGTTGCAGACAAATGGGTTCTGAAGATCATCTATAAACTGGATGACTGGAGGGAG
This sequence comes from Protopterus annectens, assembly GCF_019279795.1. Classification (NCBI taxonomy): domain Eukaryota; kingdom Metazoa; phylum Chordata; order Ceratodontiformes; family Protopteridae; genus Protopterus; species Protopterus annectens. The sequence goes on along the minus strand of NC_056733.1, from coordinate 657,486,310 downwards.
GAAATTCCTCCTTTTCAGAGGATCATACTTTATCCTCAAAGCAGACTCTTTTTGTTTCCACTGGTCCTTGATCTTATGCTGTCCCAAGAAGTGATGGAATCAGTTCCTCCTCCCCTGGTGGGAAGGTTTTTATTCAAGAATGTTTAGTGCCAAAGAAAGAAAATGCTTGGAGACCAGTTCTGGATCTTTCTTTCCTAAACCTGTTTGTAATAATGTCCAAATTCAGAATGGTGTCACTTCACAACCTATTACATCGTCTTCCTATTTAAAGTTTTCTGGTAACGCTAGACTTAAAAGATGATTATCATGATATCCCTATTTATCCAGACTTTAGATGTCTCTTAATGTGTGTCTAGATCACATTATCCATTCTCTGCTTTACTCTGGACTACCCGCTACATCAAATGTATTCATGAAGTGTCTAGCTCCAGTTATAGCTCATTGCTGGCTACAGGGTATCCACAGTTTTCCATATTTAGATAGCATTCTTATCTTTGCAGATTCTTTTTCAAAGTGTCAGGAATCTCATTTTTGAGTGAGAGATCTCTCACACAAGCAAAAGAACATTCAAAAGTATTTTTGATTCCTTCACACAAGATTGTGTTCCTCAGAGGTCAGCTAGATACCTCATTTCAAAGAGCTTTTCTTCCACTAGAGAAAATTGATCTATAGCTAGATAGCTCACTTTGAGGGAATACCTCAGTATTTGGGGTTTCAAGGCATCTGTGATTATCATGATATCCCTGGCAAGACTCCACATAAGAAAGATACATTGGTGTCTGAAGTCTCTTTGGTCCCAGCACGAATATTCTTTGTCTTTTCAAATCACAGTACTGGAGTTTTTCATAAGAGAAATCACTTGGTGTAGACAACAGATATCCTTAAATGCAGATCTCCCCTTGTCCCTCCCTGTTTCAAAGCAGTCATTCATCACAAATGCCTTGGACTTTGCTTAGGGAGCAGTTTCAGAAGGGATAAAAGTGCAGGGGGTGTGGGACACCAAGGACAGAAGCAAGCACATGAATATCAGAGGGTTGCTTGCCTTGATCAAGGCACTCAACTCTGAATCATCTTTCCTGCCTGGGACCTCTTCAAGTTGTTGCAGACAGTACCACAGTCATTTGGTACATCAACAGCCAATTGGAAACCAGGTCATACATCCTTTACAGATTATCCGTTAGCTTGGGATATATCTTCACAGTAGAGTGTCACTCTTTATGCATGCTACATTCCTTTAGAGCAAAACTGTTTGACAGACAAGCCAACCAGGACCAGAGCAGACCCTCCTGAATAAAACCTAGATCAGGGGGTCTTACAAGATTTGATCCATCTAGTTCATCAAATATAGACCTCTTTGTTCAGAGAGGAGGCAATAAACTGCCAAGATTCTGCTCCAGGACTCCTTGCAAAATGGCCTGAAAATCAGATGGCTTTCTTTTCCTTGTACAAGAATGTTCCTGTATGCTTTTCCACCGTTTCCACCAATATCCAAGTTACTTCTGAAGATTTAGAAAGATTTCCCCAGTATCATTGTGGTGACTCCCTTCTGTCCTAGCCAACCTTGGTTCTCCTTTCTTTTTGAAATTGCTTTGACAGTTACCACAAGCTTCCTCACAGACTGGATCTACTCACACAAGAACAGGAGTGTTTGTTACACCACGACATTAATTGACTTCAGTTGACTATCTGGATGAGAGGATATTAACTCCCTTTAGGCACCTGTTTACTAAGGATTTGCCGCAGGTACCAGTGGAGACAAGAAAGCCTGCTACCAGAAAGTCATATATACGCAGGTGGAAAGCATTTCCTGATTGGTTGTAACAACATAATCAGGATCCACTCAGTGCTAGTCTTTCCCTGGTTTTACACTATTTGTGTGAGTTGCTATCCTATGGCCTTTTGTGTTCCTTTACCAAGGTTCGTTTATCAGCCGTTTCAGCATGCTTGCCTATGGATCCTCCTCTTTCAATGCATTGTCATGTCAGAATGTTTTTTTTTTAAAGGGGTTTTGCATAATAGACTTCCAAGGAAACTGGTGAACCCCCTCAGCTCGTGTTGAACCAACTAACCTAGCTTGACTTGAGGTTCTTAACATAGGAAATAGTTTTCATGATTGCCCTGACCTCTGAAAAAAGGGTAGCCAAGTTGCAAGCTCTTATGTTGAGTCAGCTCTATCTCATTTTCCACAGGGATAGGGTTTTTATGCCTAAAGTGAAATCCAGGTTTCCTTTAAGCCAAACTATCCATCTCCCCATTTTTTTTCCTGAACCTAAAAATGAGAGAGAAAGGATGTTCCCGACCTTGGATGTCCACAGACAACTTGGGTACTCTCTTGACAAAACTAGATCTTTCAGATCAGTTGTTCATTTCTGCTGAAAGTAAGAAGGGACTTGTGTCAAATCAGACTATTTTCAAATGGTTGCCTAAGGCTGCTAACTTTTGTTATACACTCCATGACAAAACCGTTCCAGGCAGGATCAAGACGAACACTACTCGGACCTTGGCTTCATCTGTGGCTTTTTAGAAGGGGTTGGAGTCTAGAAGTATTCTAGAAGCTGATACTTGGTACTCTGTATGTAGTTTTACAAAGCACTACAAGCTTGCCCCTTCTCTAGGTCCAGGTCAGGCTTTGCTAGGACCATTCTCCAAGTGCTCCTGAACTCTTCTCCTTCCACATGTCAAATGTAGTAAGCGGGGGTAATCTACCCATATAGCAAAGGCTACTGCAGCAGTGATAAATATGATAAACATAGTACAGCTGTGTAAGAAAACTTACCATAAAAGAAGATGTTTAAATGATCACTGCTGCAGTAGCCGCTCCCTTCCACCACCCCCCCTTGTAAAATTTTAGTGTGTTCTTTTGTGCCAGGGTGTGGAGATTTGTTTTTTGTTGTTCTCAGCATTGCCCTTTTATGGCTTAACCTCCCTGTCTCTGTTGGCAAGAAAGTTCCCAAACTTGTCTTTTAGTCAGCTCAGCTCGTGTTGCCTGACAGTTTTGAAACTGTCTGGCTGATAATATCCTTGGCAGGATATAACCCAGTATAGCTAAGTCTACTGCAACAGTGATCATTCGAATGTCTACTGTTATGGCAAGATTCTTCTTCTACTAGTAAGATTTCACCTCTGAGACTGTCTGTTGTGTAGCCCAGAAGCGGCTTCGGACGCTCGTCGCGCCGGAATAACTTTTGGAACGGAGAGACGCTTTAATCTTGCTTACACCTTTGTCAAGGCCGATCCTCCGGGGCAATGGAACCATCCGGCGCCGCTATTGTCTAAATATCCTTTCGGCCGGATCGCGGACCGCGGGTGATGGTTAAATTCGTTTTGCATCGATTGAAGTGTCTCGTTTTGCCGAAACCGAAACTTGCTCTCTTCCTTCAAAAGAAACTTGCCTCCCGAGGGGGGTTAACCCAACCTCGTGGGCTTCGGCTTTGATTTTACTTCAGGCAGTGATGGTCTCGCCTTCTGACGAAACGAACTGGCCCTTGGATATCGGCACCCCTGCAGCTGGGCTGGCCCACCCCAGCCCATGTGTCCTATAAGGGCTGCTGCCAGGCTAAAAACTAAAAAACTAAACTCTTTATTTGCGCCTCTACTCTTGTACCCCTAGCTGGGATTCATGCTCTAGGATAAGCCATCAGTGCCAGGGCCAGGAAGGGGGATCCCAATCTCAACAAACAGGGCCCTCACACCCCCTCTCACAGAGACCCTCTCACAACCAGCCCTGGAATTCAGGAGATGATTTCCTGTTTGAGTCCCTCACATTCAATTCGGGAGAATGATCCAGATTCTTCTCTCCTCTTATGAACTCTTCCCCTTAGAAGGATCCTTTCTTCCTCTCCGCCTGGAGATTTTTCTATGGGAAAAATTTGCATGCCATGAGGGAACATTTCTTGCGCTCCAAATAGGATTTGATGCTGAGAGAAGCTGCACTTCCTTTCTGCGCTGCCATTTACTTTTCCTTTAAGGCCTCCTTGCATTCCCTCCAGTTATTTGTTGAGGATGGGATTTTTAATGCTTACTCTAGCTGCTGATCCACTTTCACTTAAGCCGATCCCCCCACTGGGCCTTCCTAGGGTCCTACATAGTTCTCTCCAGTTCAGACCATTCATACAAAGCTATCTCCCCAGATCCTAAGAGCTCCCTCCCAGGGTCCCTAGGCAAAAGAGGCAACCCTCCAGACCTCTCCCTCCTGTTTATATATCTAAAGCTTTAGAGAAGATTAGTACTGGGGTTCTCACTTTGCCTCTGCAACATTTTCAGCCAGGAACCCTGAAATGGGATCCAGGAAGGTATCAAGATCCAAACAGACCAGTTAACCAAAAAGTTGTCTTTAGCAGAACTTCATGACATTGCAAAGAACCCATTCCTTCAAAGTTAAATGCATCACATTTGCAGTAACCATTCCTTAGCATGCCTGTCCTCAGCTAGGGATCAGAACTTCTGCCCAGTTTCAGATGGCAGACACCTATCACAGCGGCATTGAAAACCAAACCAGCAGTATCTACCAGACCATGTGATCCTAATGATAAGATCCAGAAGGTGCTAAGAAAGTCACAAGAGGCAGCAAAAACCTTGGAAGAGGTGCTCAAGAAGAATTAAGAGAACAGCTCCAAGAGGTCCAAGCAGTGGCAACTTTCCTATTTTTCCATTGTCCAACCAAAGGTGCCCAGGTCAGCCTCAGAGAATTCTCAAGTTCCAAGAGGTCAAGAGCCCCAGGCAGGAGCCCAAGGTCCAAGGGGGGGCCTCCAGAGGTGGTAGCCCCTACAGGGGAGGCCAGTGGCCAGGCAACAAAGTCCCAAGAGGTGCAGCAGGACCTGCCAACAGGGGACAACCACTCAGGGTGCTTTATGGACAGCAGCTACCACCTAGCACCGGGCACAGTCCACACAACTAACAGCACTAACTTTATTTTAGTAAAAGCACCTCTACAAAACTGGTTAACCAACCAATTTTTGCAGATTTTTTGCATTCAACATACAAAAGTTACATTTTTCAGACAGCAGATTTACCAGGGAACCAAAACTATTAAAATCAAATTGGCCAGAAAGGAAAGACAAACTAAACTCTCAATCTCAAAAGAAGCTGCTAACAAAAGGGACAACCAGAGGCAGAAAATGAGTGCTGTGGAAAGTACAATCACAGGTTACCCTGGTTCCAAGTCCAGAAAAGCAATGGAGACTATTCCAAGCAAAAACTGTTTCCTCTACTGCCTCATTGTCCCAAAATTATCAATGCCCACCTTACAAATTCAAAGGCCCACCCAGCATACGTCTTTGCTGGGTGCTCGGGAGGCTCAAGGAGGCAGGATCAGAGCAAGGAGGAGCACCTCCTCAATTTCTTGATGCTACAACTTTTATCATTACCTCACCATTTGTTCGAGAGGTTGCCAGGCATTGCTGGCTTTATTCAATGCCTATCTACTGGAAACCCAGATCTTAATAATTGCTCATTGCTGCCTCCAATCACCGGAAAGCAAAATCATGCCCAGGGAAGACTTGAAACTCTTCATTTACCTACTACAAAAGCTGGACAACAAAATCAAATTGAAGGAATATTTGAACAGGTCATTCAATACATACAGTCTTTGGGATACAGTCAAAATACATACCATCGGGCAAGATAACCTTCTTAAAGAGAAAGCTGATGCATTCCTAAATGGACTTCCGAACTAACATTCTCAATAGCAACCTAACAGCAAGCAAATCCTTAACAAAGCAATCTATTCTGCAAGCAAGACAGTCCTCATGCCAGAAAGTTTTGCGGTGGTTGGGTGCATAATCATGGACCCACATGTAATATTGCATATGAGAAAGCCACAAAGGTACAAATTCCATTAATGAATTCATTACAAGCACATCCTCAGGCTAAAAACCAAAATAATCAAATGGGCCTAATAAAAGAATGCCAAAAAATTCAATCCAACACTCAACCCCAAACAATCCCATTGGGGCCCACGCCCTCACACCACACTCAACCATTGCCATGGACAACACCACCCTGCAGACTCACATAACTCAGACAAGTGCATAAGCACATAAACTAAACTGACATGCTGCACTCACATTCAGACAATCAAAGGAAATGCTGGCAAAAAGGACAAGACCTTTACAGGGAGATTGTGGTTCTTCACCTTTCAACAACCATGGACAGGGAGGCACACACAGACAATGGCGGTGGTACATCAACATCTGGGAGGCACACATTCATTACAGGGAATTGATGCGGATGGCAATGGAATGTGGTCTAGCAGACATACTAAGGAGGACTGCCACGGATGCCCACACAGAAAATGAAAGAATGGATCTTGCGAACATACACAATCAAAATGGGACTACCCCTGAAGGGATGCAGATTTGCATCCTTCTTCAAATCACCACGCAAAAAGGGGACTCCAAGAAAATGACTTTATCGTTGCTTCCCCAGAAATCCCAAAACTAAAAATTCACTGGGGCCACGCATCAACACTTGCTTGGTTGCTCAGTTGGAAAAACCTGACAGCATATAAAACTCCAACCATCTTTGATCAGGACCACTTCCTTGGAGAAGAAAGGACAACCGGAATCAACTGAGGAACATAACCGGCAGACTGGCTGATGAAGACTACTTACCCATGCTAACAAGGAGCATGTCTGTAGAACAGTTCACCTGTCTTCGTTGTCAACTTGCTGTGCCTGCATCTAACACACTGAAAACATTGCACAAAACTGGAAACATTTACAAGAAAAAATACCCAACAATTAAAGGCACAGCAATCACAAGCTATTATTCCGCAGGCTAAGAGAAGAGAAGCAAATGAAGAAGAGGAAAAACATGGCAAAAAGATAAAAATAAAAATATAAAAAATATTAGAAAAATCTGTCACTGTTAAACATGGCCGCTTCTTCCAACAAGTTCTACAAGAGCTCTTCCACAAAGGACATCAAGATTTTCTCCAGTTCTTTCTCACATCCTCTTCTCAGTTTCAGTCATCGTGAGCAAGGAGCCTCCAGTCTTCTCCATCCTCAGGCAGCCACCTAAACCGAGAAAGCAGTGTTTGGAAACTTAGAAAAATTGACACAGCACTCCTGGGAGACCATACCTTGACACAGAAAATCCTTTCCCTTTTAACCAGAAACCATACACAATACCCAAATCAACCAGAAGGCAACTTGTTTCTATACAGGCACTTCTGGCAAGAGCCTACTTCACTGAGAACTCACTAATGGCAGTATCAGATCTTCCATAATCCAGTATTGATCTATCCAGCTGATCACTCCATATCTTTGAATCAGGCTATCCACCTACCTACTTTCTTCCCAACCCATCAGAACCTACTTTCTTCCCCAGCCATACCCTTCCCAGGACAATGACAATTACGCTTCTACCTAAGTACAGGACCATTTACTACTACCAGGGGAAAGCAATTTATGCACAAGGAATCAGCAGGAAGCAAGAGAAGCAATTTAGAATTTCTAAGCAATACCAAAACAATGCAGGTGATTTTATTTGGGAAATTCATAGAAACACCAGAAAAAGCCAGGGAACAGCTTCTACCAAAACATCTTACTACCACAGCTTTTCACGCCAGAGCTGCATTTTGATTTAGGATTAGCTGCATTTGGGAAGCCAGCATGCATACATTATAATTCTATATATTAGCTTTAGCTTTTACTCCATTCTCCACTTTTTTTGTTCAATTTTTGCAGGGATCTGTTTATAATTTATTTCTCCTCCTCCCCAGTTTTGCTTTGGTTTTCTACCCATTTGTATTTACTGAGACTGCCCCATCATTGAAGGACTGCAGATTGTACCTTTTCCATAAATGTAGAGTTTTGTACCTACCATCAAATGTAGATGTCCTTACCCACCCACCTTCCCTCTCTGTGGTACCTAGGGTATTTGCCCATCTTGTAGCTAGCTTGGGGAATCTATTATTGTGTATATGTTTGTATATGTATTTGTTTATATCTATTTTTGTTTCTGCTCTTGTTGTTTTTTGCATTTATCAAATTTAGCCTTCCTAGGCTTCCATTTATAGAGCATCTGGCACCTCTGAGCTGAAAAAACATCGACGAAATGGCCTTTACTGAAACTTAATACCTTGATACTGCAGCCTGTGGCTGTCACGACACGTGCGGCTGGGACCCAGGACTGACAATCCGGGGCCGGCCGACGGCTGCGACTGGACAAACACAGGATTTCTTGACTGTGGATGCGCCATTCCCTATGGACGGACACATTTTATGTAGGGTACAAAACTGTACTTTTGCTTACATGACTGTATTTTCTGGATGCTACTTTTAATGTATCATCTTTGCAACCTGATTCCCATTCTTTTCCCTTCAAGAAACTAGACTGTTTCTTCAGGACCTAGGATTCTCATAGGTACCTCTACAGTGGTATCCCTGGATTGTAAAAGAGTATCAGATGGGGTTGCAGCCAGGCTCTAATTCCAAATGTAATGGAGTAGGATTCATGTCTACACCTAGTTTGGTAAAAAGATTTGCACCTTAGCTACCCTTGTCATTAGGGCCCTAAATTGTTAGTTTCATAAGTTTAAATTCTAAGAGTCTGTCATTGAGTAATGAAGATGGGGGATACAACTCCCTAGTAAGGAGATGCTGCATTTGTGCAGCCACAGTTCTTTGGTAACTGGGCATATGGAGTCTGCGATCGGAGGCATGCATGGTTGAGGTGTCGGTCCCTTAAAAAGAATATAAACTCAGAACTCCTGGATGCCCTATGGGGTAAAGAGATCCTTTTTAGAACCCCTGCTAACAAAGATATTCAAAAAGCTAGAGGAAAACGAGAAAACATTAAGTCTCTTAAGGGCCTCTTTCATTTCTCTCTTTCTCTAGATATGTCAGACACTATCCCAGCAAATGTTGGCCCTTTCCTCCCAAATAGCGTAAAGGCAAACCCCATTATGAGAAGAAGAAAACATTTCCAAAGAAGTGACAAACTGACTTAAAAGGTAGACCTGGTGGCTTCATGGCCAGTACACATACAGTGAGCAGCTATGACTCCCTTCCCATTGTCCTCAAATCCCACTTTAACCTCCCTCCTCTATTTCTTCCTCCTGCCACCATCAGACAAAATAGGTTGTAGGTTATAAGCCAGGCTACAGCTTAAAGTTTCTAAAGACACCAAGATTCTAGGTATTCCAACTATACCCAGAGAACAAATACACCTTTTGCCACAAAAGGAGACAGTCGAACAGGTATCAGAAAAGAGGCAAATGGACTGGATTTTACTCAAGACTCTTCCCAAGAAAAAAAAATCCTTGGAGTGATCCATAATGGATCTATAAAAAAGCTGGGGAGGTAATTGCTAGTACCAAAATTCAAAATGCAGACCCTACATAAACTTTTTCCTCTGATTTTGTCCTGAGCCCTAATGATGACTGCAGATCTGCTGGATGCCTTCCTATATATCCCCAAAGGACAGAGAGACAGGCATTTCCTAAGGGTTGAAGCAAGGGGTGGTTCCCATGTTCAATTTTCATACTTGCCTTTTAGCTTGCCTATTGCACCCAGGGTCTTTACAAAGTGCTTGGCTCCAGTGTTTTCTGCAGGACAAAGGGCATCCACATTTTATTTGCATCTAGACAATTGTTGTATTCAGTGCTGTTCCCCATTAGGGATTCATAGGGCTTAAGATTTTACTTAAACATGCTTACAGAGAGTGGAACTGTCTCTGAATATTCAAAAGTCTCACTTTAACCCAACAAGATAGGTTTCTTTCCTAGGGATTGTCCAGGACTTGGGAGGGCTAAAGGAATTTCTACCTGAGACAGAATCATGTTCTCTCTCAGTATTTCAGCAAGGTATAAAGATCCATCAGATCCAGCTTCATGCAGACTAATTTCAGTTTTAAACCATGGTTATAAGGTATCTGTAATAGCTAATGGAATGGTAAAGGTGTTGCCAGAAAAAATAGATATGGACCAGAGTGGTTTTGTTGAGAAGAGGCAAACAGTTGACATCATTAATAGAACAATCATTATCCAAAGGGAAGCAGAGGCTAACACCCTGCTATTTTTTTATTTTTTAACATTTTTCTTGAATTATAACTTGTGACATAGGCAAGCTTACATTTATATAAAAGGAAACAAATCATATTAACATGTTAACAGTTGCAGACATTATGCATCACATGCATTCTTCCGTACTGTATAATTATTCCACCCTTACGTAAGTTGGTCAATTCCTGCCTTCCTTTAAACTGCATTTCTCCTGCAAAACATTGTTCTGCCTGTATTGTTCCTACAGTTTCCATTTTTTCTATGTAATTTGTTCCTACCCTTTTTTAAAAATCCCATTCCTAGTTCTTTTATCTCTGTTACAGTCTTCACTACTTCAAATACTGTTGGTTTAGACTTTGATTTCCATTTTCTAGTAATTGCTTTCCTTAGCTGCATACATTTACTCGCCCATTATTTCTGACAGAATACTTTGTAGGAAATTTTTAAAGTCTGCCAACTCATTACTCTCCCAAAGCATATATTGCCACTTACTGATTTCTTCCCCATCATACCTCCAATATTTGTCGTCCACCTGAGGAAAAATTCTTTGGAGTCTGCAGAAACTTTCAAGCAAAAGTCCTGAATCTTATAGACGTTGTTAAATATTTGGGAGCCATACATATGTCCTCTCATTGTTTATTTGTGAATTGCTTATCCAATCTCGTCTCCCAATCTTTCCTATCCTTCTCTGATTGACTGCTATAGTTATTGTGCAATATTTAATATGCCCTGCTAATTAGCCCTTTTTTAACAGCTGCTTTTGCTCTGGATTCAACTAAAAAAATCTACAAGTGCAGGTCTTTCACTTAGGATTCCCCTGTCAGTTTATGTTTGCCTATGATGTGATATAAATCCCTGATAAGGAAGCAATCTCTAGACTGTAATCCAAATGTCTGCTTGGCCTCTTTCCATTCTTTTACCTTTCCTTTTGTAATTATTTGTTCCCAATACCTTTTACCAGTTTCCTTCAGTAAATTCCAGCCCCTAATTGCAGTCATCCCTATCGGTAGAATCTCCTTTCTTCATTCCCATGCTGGCTTAGTTCTTAGAATACTTTCTGCTGCTCTTCTGAATATAATATTCTGTATGACTGTTGTTTTTCTTCATAAGAATCTGCATCCAAAATCCCACTCTCTATCCTTATTTCTTGATCCCCAAATTCATCATCTTCCCTTTCCACTTTGAACTGTAGCTTTTTGCTTATCTTATGTACAACAGCTTCAACTGTGTAGCTCTAAAATATCCCTTCAAATCAAGTAATCCTAAACCCCCTAGTTCAGTTGGGAAGGATCAACTTTGTTCCACTTGACTCATGCCCTCCCCCCAGATAAAATCATTCAACTCTTTATTAATTGCTGTCCACAACTTATCCTCTGGTTGATAAAAATATGTCTGACCTACATGTAAAACTTAAGGGACTAAAACATTTTTACTGGTTTTTATCTGGGTCTATATCAGATTGTCGAAAGCTGACATGTACAAAGCACTAAACTTTGAACTTGAAAGTTTGAAATATGACAACGTCGAATGTCAAAAAAAAACACTCAACACCCAAAACAAAAAAAAAAGAACACTCTATGCAGGGGGGCACACCCCCCGCTACTTAAATGTACCAACTTTGAGATCGCACTACAGTGCAGTAAAGGGAAAGAGTCCCTTCCTGCACTCTGTGGTGATCTCTGTTCTACGTTTCAACGTTGTTAGACTTCAAAGTTTAGTGCTTCGAACTTGTCAGCTTTTGACATTATGATATAGACCCGTTTTATCTTGCTGTCTGTATCCATGGTCTGTAGCTTCCACTTTCTTAGTTTTTGTTTTATCTTTAGTTTAATCTCTTGCAACATATATTTAGCTGTTATAACAGAATCCTTTTTTAACCCATACTCTTAAATACTTCATTTCATCATGTCCCCATAAATATCGGTATTGCTGAACTAATTTATATGTGGGTACATAGTTTGGAGCTATAGCCTTTGTTTTATCTTCTTTAATTTTATATCCAGAAAAAAAAATCTGAAACTCTCTCACAATGTTCCACATCACTGAGATGTCCTTTTCTGGTTCCATCAGGTACAAAATAAAATTGTATGCAAATAAAGCCAACTTTTCTCGATTACCATTCCAATTATTTGATTGAATTTCTGAGTTCCTTATTTTCTTAGCCAGTGCTTCTAAATATAACAGCAATAACAAATGGGAAAGAGAACCTCTGCCCGTTTCCTCTGTTCAGAAAAAAATATTATTAAAGATCCCTCCCACTATGATTTTTGCCTCCTCTCTCATATATCCTCCTAAATAACATTATAATTGTATCAAGGAATGCAAATGCTTCCATTGCTCTACTCGTGACATTCCAGCTTAGTCTGTTGAATGTTTTCCCTGCATCAAGACCTACCAACTACAGCAGTATTTTCTTACATTCTGCTTCCCTCTGGATCATCATTTTCTGTTAATGTTTTCAAATGTTTTGCCTCCCCTCCCCAAAACCACATTGATCCAAGTCTATCAATTTTGGTAATGCCGTTGCCATTCTTTTAGCCACTATAGACATAAACACTTTAAAATCATGGCTTAAAATTGAAGATGGCCTTTATGAAGCTGGATCTGATGGGTGTTTATCAGTTTTAGTTATTATAGCAACCACAGCTTTTTCCAGGATGTTGGTGCCTCCCCTCCTTGTAAAATACTGTTAAAACCTTCCAGAGCTTCTTCACTTTCTCCCCTCCTAGCTTCCAGGCTTCTACCAGAATACTATCTTTTTCTGGAGACTTTCTAGCAGATTGATAATACATTACCATTTTTACCTCATCTCCTCCTATCTTAACTGTTAATTGTTTACCCTCATCTACCTCTAATCTTGGGATATTTAAGTCTTCCATAAATATTTCCATTTGTGCTTTTTCTTGATTTCCACATTTCACTGCTTTATATAACTCTTCATAAAATTTCCAAAATATCTCTAATACCTCTACAGGATATTTAGTTATTGAACATTTTGACATACAGCTCCCTATTTTGTATAAATTGAATTGTGAATTATCCCAGTTGATACAGTTACATCACTAGTGGTGTCTTTACCATGACCAGACGTGCAAGAGCAAGTGGTATTTTCTTATGGACTTGGAAGATGAATGTGATTCAACAGTCATTAAGACAAAAACAGAACTAGATCAGAACCCACAGGTACTGTAAACCGGGTCTATATCACCTTATCGAAATTCCAGAATGTCGAACACCATAAGCTCAACCTTGGAATCTTGAAATGTGATATACTCGAATGCTCAGAACAGCGAATTTTTTCCAAGAGAATACACACACACACAGCACAAGCACACCAAAATACATAATCCACACATACACACTTCACAGAAACCTACACTAAACTGTACATACACTACTAGCTATCCACTTACCTTAACCCAACCCTAACCCTAAGGTCCCTAACACACACACACTCACCTTACCCGCTCCCTAACCCTAACGTCCCTAACTATAGCACACTCACCTTACCCGCTCCCTATCCCTAAGGTCCCTAACTGTCACACACTCACCTTACTTCAGTCCGTTCGCACACTTACCTTAACCCGGTCCGTCACCTTCGCACCACAGTCGAGGAAATAGCGATACTGCAGAAATGGCCCACCGGATACTTTCCCTAGGAAATATTCGGTGTTCAGCTTCACTATTTCAAGCGTTCGCCAAATTGGGGTCGATATTATAACATTCAAAGTTTTAAGACTTCGATATTATAATATAGACCCCTGTAAACCACCTTAGTAATGGTAGTGAGCAGCCGGAATCTTCTAGCTTTTCAGTTAGTGGTGTCAGACAAACTGGAGAGACTGTGGGTGTTAATAACTGGATGCAGAAATAATTTGCTTTAGACTGCTGGGCGGATGGTATTCATCACAATTACGTTGCTGTTATGGAGTTTTCATCTTTGGAAAATATGTTAAAACTTTTGAGAAGAACCTTTCTAAACACCTAAATGAATAACTTGACAATGTTTTTGTGAGGCTTTTTGCATGTGGGCAGAGTACCCAAAGTACACCTGACATTGTCTTTATCCCAATGTGAAGTTAAACTTAATATGTGATACGGAAACCCACAGTAGTGGGTTTGTCATTTCACAGGTATAGCATTTTTTATATTATAATTATTTTAATTAACTGTATTACAAGTTGGTTGTGCACTTGTGTTCATGCTGACACTGTAACACCTTGTTTCCTTTCGGGACTTTATCATAAATTTCCAGGTGGATTAAAAATAATGCAGAATGCAAGATGGAATTTTAAGGTCCTGTTTGAAATGCAGAAGATAAGACCAGTGAATCTGGCTAATGAAAATTTGAAAGAAACTCAGTACTGAATGTGCTGGTTGGAAATTGTTATTGTAAGAAGGTTGTAAAAACACAGCCTTCTGTATCTGCGCTCATGTTTGGGGAAATTTTAGACTCAGGGTTGTAGTATTTTGTTATGCTTGGCAGCTTTCTGTAATGAAGTCCCTCAGGTGATGTCCTACAAGAGAAAGTTTTAGGAAAGCAAACAGATCGCCAGAAATGTTACTTTTGTGCTAGCAGTATAATATTCTTCTCACTGTACCCCCATCTCACTGTGTAAGACGTGCATAGCTTTCCATTTCCTGCCTTATACAGCAGAAATGATGGTATATTTCCAGTGGTTGCCTCCTGTAACCATAAAAAGTTATGTCCTTTTGTTATAAAAAGTTATGTCCTTTTGTTATCCTTATGCCATTCTGTTCTTAAGATATGTTCAGGAAAAAAATGCACTCAGATGAGTATACCGAGTATGTCTGGCTGTGCTCTGGTAATGAACAGAGCAGTTGTTTGGCTCCCCGCTGGTCGTCCTGCACATTTTGTAGTAAAATGTATCTGTTATGAAGTCTGATTGTATTGTTAAACCATTTAAGATACTTAATTTGCCATTTGTTAATGTTGTTGCAGGCCAAGCAAGTTCAGCACAAGCAGAAGAGGCTGGAAAAATGGCAGAAAATATGGCGGACCTAGCTTGGGAATTTGCTATAAAAGAGGGATTTCGTCTGTTCAAATCTATTCCAGTGTCACCTTCTGTTAGTCAAAAGAGAACCTATAGCACATGGTCCTCTTTCAAGTCCCCTACTGTTGGTATCTCTGTATATACCAACAGTCCACATCATAACAGAGAACTCTGCTCTAATCCAGCCCACTCTTCAAAAAATTCTTTCATTATCTCACCCAGTGGTCTTGATGAGCGGGTTCAAGCTTTGTACTACAAGCTTAAGGCATTCATAGAGCTCAATGTATATCCCAATGAGCAGAAACTTCGTGATCACCAGAACTCCGTGGACAGATGGACACCACATCCACTTGTAGAAGAACTGCAGGTACTAATATTTTGCA